>NC_083243.1:3533296-3651662 GCF_032191835.1 Heteronotia binoei | reverse complement strand
AGTTGAGTATGTGTGTGTGTGTGTGTTTTAACTGCGACTTCCTTGTTGGTTTGAATCAATGAAAGAAGCCCTTCAGGACATGTTGTCTTCTACTTCTTGGCTCCTTCTCTTGGCTTTCCACAAAAAAAATGTAAAACTGTGAGAGGTTTTTTTATGAAGGCAAGAGGGCTGCTGGACTCTTCAGTTCAAGGTGATACTGGACTCATTACTATTCCACAGGCAATAGAGTTGCACTATCCCAGGGGTGGCCAAACTGTGGCTCGGGAGCCACATGTGGCTCTTTCCCACCTCCTGTGTGGCTCTCGAAGCCCCCCCGGCCCTATTGGCTGGCTTGGAGAAGGCATTTCTCTCTTTGAATCACCTCGCTAAGAAAGCTGGTGGCCTGGAGCATGCATGTAAAGATAAAGTTCCTTTCTTTCCACCTCTCCCTCCCTCCCCATCTATTTGCCTTCCTCCCTCCCTTTTTTCCTCCCTCCCTCCCTGCCCTTCCTTCCCACCTTCCTCCCTCCCTCCCTTCCTCCCCTCCCTCCCTTCTCTCCCTTCCTTCCTGCCTCCCTCCTCCCTTCCTTCCTTCCTTCCTTCCTCCCTTCCTTCCTCCCTCTCTCCCTCCCTCCCTTCCTTCCTTCTTCCTTCCTTCCTCCCTCCCTTCCTTCCTCCCTCCTTTCCTTCCTTCCTTCCTTCCTTCCTTCCTTCCTTCCTTTCTTCCTTCCCTCCTCCCTCCTCCCTTCTTTCCTCCCTTCCTCCCTCCCTTTTTCTCCTCCTCCTTTTCATCTCTCCCTCCCTTCCTTCCTCCCTCCCTTCCTCTCTCCTTTCCTTCCTCCCTCTTTCCCGTCTTTTCCTCCTCCCTCCCTTCCTTGCTTCCTTCCTCCCTTCCTTCCTTCCTTTCCTCCCTCTCTCCCTCCCTCCCTTCCTTCCTCCCTCCTTTCCTTGCTCCCTCCCACCCTTCCTTCCCACCTTCCTCCCTCCCTTCCTTCCTCCCTCCCTTTCTCCCTCCCTTCCTCCCTCCCTCCTTTCCTCCCTTTCTTCCTCCCTCCCTTCCTTCCTTCTTCCTTCCTTCCCTCCTTCCTCCCTCCCTTCCTTCTTTTCTCCCTTCCTCCCTCCCTCTCTCCCCTCCCTCCCTTCCTTCCTCCCTCCCTCTCTCCTTTCCTTCCTCCCTCTTTCCCCTTCTTTTCCTCCCTCCCTCCCTTGCTTCCTCCCTCCCTCCCTTCCTTTCCTCCCTCCTCCTCCCTCCCCTCCTTTCTTCCTCCCTCCCTTCCTTGCTTCCTCCCTCCCCTCCCACCCTTCCTTCCCACCTTCCTCCCTCCCTTCCTTCCTCCCTCCCTTTCTCCCTTCCTTCCTCCCTTTCTGCCTGCCTCCCTCCCTTCCTCCCTCCCTCCCTTCCTTCCTTCCTTTTCTCCCTCCTTCCTTCCTCCCTCCCTTCCTCCTTTCCTTCCTCCCTCTCTCCCCTCCCTCCCTTCCTTCCTTCCTTCCCTCCTCCCTCCCTCCCTTCTTTCCTCCCTTCCTCCCTGCCTCCCCTCCTTTCCTCTCTCCCTCCCTCCCTCCCTTCTTCCTCCCTCCCTGCCTCTCTCCTTTCCTTCCTCCCTCTTTCCCTTCTTTTCCTCCCTTCCTTGCTTCCTTCCTCCCTCCCTCCCTTCCTTCCTCCCTCTCTCCCTCCCTCCCTTTCCTCCCTCCCTTCCTCCCTCCCTTCCTCCCTCCCTCCTTTCCTTCCTCCCTCCCTCCTTCCCTCCCTTTCTTCCTCCCTCCCTTCCTCCTTCCTTCCCTCCCTTCCCTCCCTCCCTCCCTTCCTCCTTCCCTTCCTCCCTCCCTCCCTCCCTTCCTTCCTTCCTTCCTTCCTTCCTTCCTTCCTTCCTTCCTTCCTTCCTTCCTTCCTTCCTTCCTCTTGTGGCTCTCAAATATGTGATGTTTATCCTGTGGGGCTCTTAGGTTAAGCAAGTCTGCCCCCCCCAGCACTATACTAAATTATTCATAAAGTGTCTTGGAGGAAGTATTGGAGACTGTGGTCTATACTGCTGTATACAGTTTGCCGTCAGTTGGATCCTACGATGGGATTTTTGCATCCTTTAATGTGTCACATTAGGACTTAATGCTTCACTTCACTTCAGCTCTGTTTTTTAGACTTCTGGTTGGTTCTATAACCCAAATCCTATTCCATCAATTCTTGAATGTCCCGTCTTGCCGCTTGTTGTCGTCTGCCTTGAGCCCAAGTGAGAAAGAGGAGAAGAAATGATTAATAAATAAATAAATTCTGCAGACCCCTCCAGTATTTGGGTTCCTCCCCAAAACTCAGCAGTGGGTGCAGACAGTTTCAACCCCACGTCTCACAGCTGGGGGTGGGGGGGGGGAGCCTAGATCTCATGCATGGATATTTCTGTTTTGCCACATAGTTTTGGCAGTGGGCAGGCAAATGTGGGATCTTGCGCTGCATTTAAGTAGCTGTCAATGGCAGGGATGCGTTGAGGGGATACCCGTCTCTTCTGTGCTTTGTATTCAACACTCTCTTCACCATTGGCCATTGCTGCTTGAGGCTGTAAGAAGTCCTGGGGTGAGGGGGGAAGAAGAAGAAGAAGAAGAAGAAGAAGAAGAAGAAGAAGAAGGAAGAAGAAGAAGAGAAGAAGAAGAAGAAGAAGAAGAAGAAGAAGAAGAAGAAGAAGAAGAGAAGAAGAAGAAGAAGAAGAAGAAGAAGAAGAAGAAGAAGAAGAAGAAGATGATGATATTGGATTTATACCCTGTCTTTAACTCTGAATCTCAGAGTGGCTCACAGTCTCCCTCACAACAGAAACCTTGTGAGGTGGGTGAGACTGAGAGAGCTCTCCCAGAAGCTGCCCTTTCAAGGACTACTTCTATAAAAGCTATGGCTGACCCAAGGCCATTCCACCAGCTGCAATTGGAGGAGTGGGGAATCAGACCCTGTTCTCCCAGATAAGAGTCTGCACACTTAACAACTACACCAAACTAGCTCTCACGGAGGAAGGGATAAATCCAATATCTTCTTCTTCTGAGTCTCAGAATCTCAGAGCGGTCTCAATCTCCTTTATCTTCTCCCCCCCACCCCACAACAGACATCCTGTGAGGTAGGTGGAACTGAGAGAGCTCTCCTAGAAGCTGCCCTTTCAAGTACAACTCTACGAGAGCTCTGGCTGACCCAAGGCCATTCCAGCAACTGCAAGTGAGGAGTGGGGAATCAAACCCAAGTGCCCACGCACTTAACCACTACGCCAAACTGGCTCTCAAAGGCCTTGCCCAGCAGAAAACCAAGGAAACTCCGAGCATATTGACTAGTTCCTAAATTTAAATTTGCTTTGGCTGTAACTAGAGTGGTGAGTTGCCAGCGGAGTCTACCTGACAGGATAGGATAAAGGAACAAAAACCATTTGCTATCTGAGGGATTACGCACGTTCTTTGAATTTTTTTTCCTGGGTGGTTTTTTTTGCGGGGGGGGGGGGCTTGTTGTTGATTATTAAGACCTCACCACTGACACCCGTGAATTGAGTTTGCTTCGAAAAGCCAGCATGGGAGGACGTGCAGAGCAAGATGGAGGCTTCAGTTTGAAAAGCAAGCCCCCGGGCCCATCTTACATGGCGTTATCAAAGAGTGCTGTGAAAGATAAGCAGCTGCCGAAAGAGTTTGGCCTGCCCATGATAGGGAGCTGGCTTACCTCGCTTGTCAGCGCGAGCGGCGCTACCGATTTCGGCTTCTGGGCATTTCATTTGCAGAAAAACGGCACGTTTTGGAAATGCGCATCGGCCTAGTGCCCGCTAAGGCTGGATTCCCCACTGCACAGTACGGGTTTTCTTGAGTGAGTTTGCTAACTAAAATGGGAACACGTGAATCTTCCAGATCCACACTCTGCCATGGATGCTTTCTGGGGGACACTTCCTGCTGGAATGGAAAACAAGGGAATTTGCAAGGGAATGAAAACAAATCAGCCAGTATCATAATGCCCCTGTATAAATCGATGGTTGGTAGATAGATAGATAGATAGATAGATAGATAGATAGATAGATAGATAGATAGATAGATAGATAGATAGATAGATAGATAGATAGATAGATAGATAGATAGATAAATTTATTGTCATTGTTTCTCAACAAAAGAGAGCAACGAAATGAGGTGCTCTTCCACAAAACATACCAACACATCAAACACACATATTCATATTCATACCATTTAAATACATCTAAAACCATTAAACCATTCCAAACCATTTAAATACATCTAAAACAGATAAACATTCATAAAACCATTAAAACCATTTAAATATATCTAAAACAGATAATCCTTCATAACCCTGCATTTAGCCTAACCACAGCACTTGGATAGAAATTGTCCTTAAAGCTGTTTGTCCTAGCCTTCAACACTCTATATCGTCTACCTGATGGTAAGATCTCAAATAGCAAATGGCCCAGATGTGAAGGGTCCCTTAGGCTCATTGTAATCTTCCTTTTACATCCCATATTATACAGATCCACCAATAAATCGATGGTGCGGTCTCATTTGGAATACTGTGTGCAATTCTGGTCACTGCAACCTCAAAAAGGATATTATAGCATTGGAAAAAGTCCAGAAAAGGGCAACTAGAATAATTAAAGGGTTGGGACACTTTCCCTATGAAAAAAGGTTGAAACGCTTGGGGGTCTTTAGCTTGGAGAAACAATCGACTGCGGGGTGACATGATAGAGGTTTACAAGATTATGCATGGGATGGAGAAGGCAAAGAAAGAAGTCCTTTTCTCCCCTTTCTCATAATACAAGAACTCGTGGGCATTCAATGAAGTTGCTGAGCAGTCAGGTTAGAATGGATAAAAGGAAGTCCTTCTTCACCCAAAGGGTGATTAACATGTGGAATTCACTGCCACAGGAGGTGGCGGCGGCTACAAGCATAGCCAGCTTCAAGAGGGGTTAGATAAAAATATGGAGCAGAGGTCCATCAGTGGCTATTAGCCACAGTGTGTGTGTGTGTGTGTGTCTATATATATACACATACATATATATGTATGTATGTATATATATTGACCACTGTGTGACACAGAGTGTTGGACTGGATGGGCCACTGGCCTGATCCAACAGGGCTTCTCTTATGTTCTTATGTGACACAGAGTGTTGGACTGGATGGGCCATTGGCCTGATCCAACATGGCTTCTCTTATGTTCTTATGCTGCAAAGAGTGGGTTTGTTTGTGTTAGTTTTTGCTAACTAAAATGGGACCATGTGACTCTTCCAATTTTTGTAGATTATATTTTTGTAGTGTCATTGAACACAGTTGTTTTGTTCTTTTTGTATTTGAGATATTTTACTGTGCTCCCTTCTTTTGTTATTTCAAAAAGCCCAGGTGCTATCAGGAGGTCCATCAGTGGGGCCAGGACATTAGAAGCCCTCCAACTGTGCCCCCCCCAAACACCAAGAATACAGAACATCACTTGCCCCAGACATAAGAACATTAGAGAAGTCATGTTGGATCAGGCCAATGGCCATCCAGTCCAACATTCTAAACTAACTAAAATAGGACCATGTGACTCTTCCAATTTTTGTAGATTATATTTTTGTAGTGTCATTGAACACAGTTGTTTTCTTCTTTTTGTATTTGAGATATTTTACTGTGCTCCCCTCTTTTGTTATTTCAAAAAGCCCAGGTGCTATCAGGAGGTCCATCAGTGGGGCCAGGACATTAGAAGCCCTCCAACTGTGCCCCCCCAAACACCAAGAATACAGAACATCACTTGCCCCAGACATAAGAACATTAGAGAAGTCATGTTGGATCAGGCCAATGGCCCATCCAGTCCAACATTCTGTGTCACACAGTGGCCAAAAAAAAAACAGGTGCCATCAGGAGATCCATCAGTGGGGCCAGGACTCTAGAAGTCCTCAGACTGTGCCCCCCCCCCAGGCACCAAGAATACAGAGCATAAGAACATAAGAACATAAGAGAAGCCATGTTGGATCAGGCCAATGGTCCATCCAGTCCAACACTCTGTGTCACACAGTGGCAAAAATTTTTATGAAGAAGTACTTCCTTTTATCCGTTTTAACCTGTCTGCTCAGCAATTTCATCGAATGCCCACGAGTTCTTGTATTGTGAGAAAGGAAAAAAGGACTTCTTTCTCTACTTTCTCCATCCCATGCATTATCTTGTCAACCTCTTTCATGTCACCCCGCAGTCGACGTTTCTCCAAGCTAAAGAGTCCCAAGCGTTTCAACCTTTCTTCAGCTCCAGACAGAGAGTTCCAACAATATGCTGCGGCTAATAGCCACTGATGGACCTCTGCTCAGTTCCAGCTGGCTTGGTGTCAGGGGATGTGGCCTAATAAGCAAATGAGTTCCTGCTGGGCTTTTTCTGTGTGAAACAATGGTGACAGCAGAGGGAGGGGCCTAATAGGCAAATGAGTTCCCGCTGGGCTTTTTTCCTATCTCCCAAATGGTACCTTCTAGAAAATACATAGCAGTTGGTCTGAGGGCCACGGTTTAATAGGTTACGGTTGGGGTGGAAGGGATGCAATTAATATCATTTTAATTGAATAATTAGCTTCTAAACAAATGAATTGCCTTGCGGTTGAAACGCTCCAAGCTGTGTACAGCCATCATAATTAGTACGATAGACTGTTTAAAAGCAGTGTGATTAGCACTCTGGCTTGAAGCTGGTTAATGGGTTGAATAATTGATGACATTCGGAGAGCCAGTGGGGTGCAGCAGTTGGAGTCCCCGGAGAGCCAGGCTGGAATCCACGCTCTACCTTGCAAGCTGGTTGGGCAGGGGGGTGGACTAGATGCCCTCGGCAACCCCTTCCAGCTCCTGATGATGTTCTGCGCTGCGCCGGCAACATCAGCCATGCAAGAACAGGACTTGCCTGTTGCCCAGAGTGTTGCCCACTGATGCCGTTCCAGGTACCTGCCAAGTGGGTGGAGTCAGGTAGAACGTTTGCGCCATGAGACTTCTTATTGGCCACTGGAGATGTCATTAGCTACACAGCTACTTTAAAACTTACCTTTCCTGCAGCTGCCGCACAAGGGTCATCACCAATCCTCATTCTAAACTGCAGGGTCTTGTGAGCAGGAATTATACTTTGTGAGCTACTGGCTTTCAAGCCGTGAGCTATTGCATCAATTAGTTTGCTCTGGGGCCATTGTTCCTGAGCTAAGGCAAGAAGGTGTGAGCCGGAGGCTAAAAAACTGTGAGCTAGCTCACAGTAACTTCACCTTAACACTTCGTCACCAGTGTTCCCTCTAAGCTGAGTTACTGTGAGCTAGAAGAAGATGAAGAAGATATTGGATTTATATCCCGCCCTCCACTCCAAAGAGTCTCAGAGCGGCTCACAATCTCCTTTACCTTCCTCCCCCACAACAGACACCCTGTGAGGTGGGGGGGGCTGGAGAGGGCTTTCACAGCAGCTGCGTTTTCAAGGACAACCTCTGCCAGAGCTATGGCTGACCCAAGGCCATGCCAGCAGGTGCAAGTGGAGGAGTGGGGAAGCAAACCCAGTTCTCCCAGATAAGAGTCCGCACATTTAACCACGACACCAAACTGGCTCACTCGTTGCAGCACAGACAAAGTTGTAAGCATAGACAGATTTGATCAACATCCAGAGCAGAGGTCCATCAGTAGCTATTAGCCACAGCGTATTGTTGGAACTCTCTGTCTGGGGCAGTGATGCTCTGTATTCTTGGTGTTTGGGAGGGGGGGGCACAGTGGAAGGGCTTCTAGTGTCCTGGCCCCATTGGTGGATCTCCTGATGGCACCTGGTTTTTTGACCACTGTGTGACAAAGAGCATTGGCCTGGATGGGCCACTGGCCTGATCCAACATTGTTTCTCTTATGTTCTTATGTCTGGGGCAGTGATGCTCTGTATTCTTGGTGTTTTGGGGGGAGGGCAATAGTGGGAGGGCTTCTAGTGTCCTGGCCCCACTGACTGACCTCCTGATGGCACCTGTTGTTTTTTTTTGCCACTGTGTGACACAGAGTGTTGGACTGGATGGGCCTTTGGCCTGATCCAACATGGCTTCTCTTATGTTCTTATGTCTGGGGCAGTGATACTCTGTATTCTTGGTGTTTGGGGGGGCAATAGTGGGAGGGCTTCTAGTGTCCTGGCCACACTGATGGACCTCCTGATGACACGTGGTTTTTGGCCACTGTGTGACACAGAGTGTTGGCCTGGATGGGCCACTGGCCTGATCCAAGATGGCTTCTCTTATGTTCTTGTGTCTGGGGCAGTGATGCTCTGTATTCTTGGTGCTTTTGGCGGGGGGGGGGGGGAACAGTGAGAGGGCTACTAGCATCCTGGCCTCACTGGTGGACCTCTAGGTGGCACCTGTTTTTTTTGGCCACTGTGTGACACAGAGTGTTGAACTGGATGGGCCATTGGCCTGATCCAACATGGCTTCTAGTATGTTCTTATGTGTGACACAGAGTGTTTGACTGGATGGGCCATTGGCCTGATCCAACATGGCTTCTCTTATGAGACACAGAGTGTTGGACTGGATGGGCCTTTGGCCTGATCCAACATGGCTTCTCTCTTACATTCTTATGTTCTTAAAATGTGAAATGGATTTTTTCCATCAAGTTCTCTGCGCCCAGATAGAACAGTCTATCTCGGTGCAGAGACCTTAATGAAAATCCGTTCCGCATTTTCTTTGCAGCTTTCAAGCCCGGAAGAACTTCCTATTGCAGCCAGCAAAGACAAAGTAGAAGGAGCTGGGAAATTTGGCAGCCTTAAAACTTCAAAAGGAGAGGACAGGAGAGGGAGGAGGAGAAAAGAGCCGCAGGACTGACTGAAGCCCTGGGTGCACCAATTCTGGCCCACAGGACAGATATCCCTGGTCTAGCTCCGTCCTATCAGATCTTGGAAGCCAGGCAGGGTCAGTGCTGGGAAGGAGGGACCACCAAGGAAGACTCTGCAGAGTATACTCTCACTGAGAACAGTTACACATCCACAATATTCCAAAGTATATCTCTTTTAGAATAGTGTATCAGAATAATTTTTGGAATTGACATACTCAAATAAGGGATATTGGCTGTTTATCTCATTACGTCAACCCATTACATTAACCCGTTTTCACTATATTTTATTGCATTCTTTTTTTTCTAATGGCAAACTACAACGATGGTTACGTGTTAAATATTAAATTAGGCGGACAAGAACATCACTATCCAGTGTATTTCTCTTTTAGCTGTATTGACATACTGTTATTGGGCCTCCCAAGATGGGGGCACATTCGGCCGGGTCTTCGGGCTCTGCACTGGCTCCCAATAACATACCGAGTCCGGTACAAAGTGCTGGTCATTACTTTTAAAGCCCTATATGGCCTGGGACCTGCCTACCTGAAGGACCGTCTCTCCCCACATGTTCCCCAGAGTGTACTGAGGTTGGGAACTCAAAACCTTCTCACCATCCCCAGGCCTAAAGAAGTCCGTCTTAAGTCAACCAGAGACAGGGCCTTTTCCATAATGGCCCCTACATGGTGGAACCAGCTGCCGGAGGAGGTGAGGGCCCTGCGGGACCTTACTCAGTTCCGCAGGGCCTGCAAGACAACCCTCTTCCGGCTAGCCTACACCTGACTGGGAAATAAATGTATCTTATTAAACTCCTGTTAATTATATTGCATTTGATGTTAAGGTTTTAAGGTTTTAAATGTTCTGACTTTTAAAATGTTTATATATGTAAATGTCAATTTAAATTCTGTTTTATCGTCTGTTGTGAGCCGCCCTGAGCCATTTTTATGGGAAGGGCGGGATACAAATCATAGAATAAATAAAATAAATAAATAAATTGGGATATTGGCTGTTTATCTCATTACACATACTAAACCCCTCTTCCGCTATATTTTAATGTATTTTACTTCTCATGGCATTTATATGTATGCTACATGTTAAGGGGTAAATTAGTTGGATGGAAAAACTTCTGAGAAAGAAATACCCTCTTTTTGACCCAGGCTTATATAATAGAGTAATTGACAGACATTCTCACATTTTGAAATATTACAGTTTTATTGCTTCCTCACATTCATGCGACCCAAATCAAAGGTTTGCCCAATTTAAGAACGTAAGAACATAAGAGTAGCCATGTTGGATCGGGCCAATGGCCCATCCAGTCCAACACTCTGTGTCACACAGGGGCCAAAACCCCCCAAGTGCCATCAGGAGGTTCACAAGTGGGGCTAGAAGCCCTTCTACTTTGCACCCCCCCCCCAAGCACCAAGAATACGGAGCATCACTGCTCCAGACAGAGAGTTCCAACAATATGCTGAGGCTGATAGCCTCTGATGGACCTCTGCTCCATATTTTTATCCAATCCCCTCTTGAAGACCTCACCTGGAAACTTGTGTTCAGTTTTGGGCACCACATTTTAAGAAGGATGTAGACAAGCTGGAACGGGTCCAGAGGAGGGTGACAAAGACGGTGAGGGGTTTGGAGACCAAGTCCTATGAGGAAAGGTTGAAGGAGCTGGGGATGTTTAGCCTGGAGAGGAGGCGGCTGAGAGGTGATAGGATCACCATCTTCAAGTACTTGAAGGACTGTCCTATAGAGGAGGGTGTGGAATTGTTTTCTGTGGCCCCTGAAGGTAGGACCAGAACCAATGGGTTGAAATTAAATCAAAAGAGTTTCCGGCTCAACCTTAAGAAGAACTTCCTGACCATTAGAGCAGTTCCTCAGTGGAACAGGCTTCCTCCTTGGGAGGTGGTGGGCTCTCCTTCCTTGGAGGTTTTTCAACAGAGGCTAGATGGCCATCTGACACCAATGAAGATCCCGTGAATGTAGGGGGAGGTTTTTGTGAGTTTCCTGCATTGTGCAGGGGGTTGGACTAGATGACCCTAGAGGTCCCTTCCAACTCTATGATTCTGTGATTCTAATTTGAAAACAATTTAAATTATTAAAATAAAACCTTATTAAAGTATTAAAACAATTCCAAATACAATTTCAAATCCAGTTCTGTCTTGTTCAGAATCGTTTCTGTTGGACGGCGGCTACTACGCACCCCCGTAGATGTTAAGAGCACCTCCCGTTAGTTGTTGAAAGCCTGCCTGAACAAGTATGTCTTACAGGCCCTGTGGAATTGTGGCAAATCCCGCAGGGCCCTGGTCTCTTCAGGAAGGGACTTCCAGAGGGCAGGCGCAGCCACGGAAAAGGCTCTTGCCCTCGTAGTAGTCAGACGGGCATCCTTTCGTCTGGGGATCTTTAACAGATTTAACGAGCTTGATCATAGTGCTCTCTGGGGCTCGTGTGGGGAAAGGCGGTCCCAGAGGTCCCAGGTCCCAGGCCATATTGGGCTTTAAAGGTCATGACCAGCAGTTTGAACCAGGCTCGGAACACCACAGGCAACCAGTGCAGCGTCTCCAGTGCAGGCTGGATGTGCACCCGTAAAGGCAGCTCCAGTACCAACCTGGCTGCAGCGTTCTGCACCAGTTGCAGATTCTGAGTCCGAGACAAGGGCAGCCCCGTGTAGAGGGCGTTACAGTAGTCTATTCTCGAGGTGACCGTTGCGTGGATTACTGTGGCCAGGTTTCTGTGCTCCAGGTATGGAGCCAACTGTGTGTGTGTGTGTGTGTGTGTTAGAGAGAGAGAGAGAGAGAGAGAGACAGAATGCTCATGATTTCTTCTTTCATTGCTCCGGTATCTGCTTCAGCCAGGGTGATAATTAGACACCTTATCCCCTTTCCAACCCGCTGAGAATTTGCTAGGAGTCAGTTTGTCCTTTGATACGTCCCCGAAAGACCTCAGTGCAAACATATTTGCAAAGAGAGGTGTTTGCTTTCTTTCACACACACACTCCCCCCAGTCGCGGCCGCCAGATAAGGAATGGAAGGAGCTTTAAATATTACAGCGGGCTCCTTGTACCGATAAGATTCTTCCTCTCATCAGGCCACAGATTCCAGGTGGCTCAAAGACAGATTCGGTTCACACTAATAACCCTTAAAAGGCGGGGAGGGGAGGGGGAGCGCTCCGGCTGCCAGATGTAACATTTGCTTTAATGATGACTTACACTGCACAGAGCGTTGGCGGGTTTTTGGCTCCAGGGACGGGGAAGGCGACGTGACTCTTCTAAGCCTGCTGAACCCTCCCCTTTGGAGCTGCGATTGTGAAGGAGCAGGTCTTGTTTACAGGAGTCTGTTGATCGGTTACTGATCTGTCATTTGTCCGCTTGATGACAAGCCTGCCTTCTGCCAGACAGCGCTATTGGTTGCGCTGCAGTTCCCTTTTTCTCCCCTGTGGACTGCAGATGAACATGCCCGCGCATGGATCCAGATGGAGATTGCGAAGCCGCTCTGAGACTCTGAGATTCAGGGTGGAGGGCGGAATATCAATCCAACGACTTCTTCCAATGTCTTCTTCTGCGTCCATAACGCCCCCGTATAAATCGATGGTGCGGCCTCATTTGAAATACTGTGTGCGATTCTGGTCACCGCACCTCAAAAGGGATATTATAGCTGTAATGTACTGAGAACCAAGATGGTTTGAAGGCAACATAGTTTATTCAGTAGCACATTACAAGAGAGAGAACATGCGGGCCGGGCCCCGCTTATATACAGTACCCGGAACGGCCCCCTTATCCGACCAGGCCAATCCTGGTCGGTCAAACTTCCCGCCACAGATCTTGATGGGCGGGGCGACTGGCACGCTCCATCCGGGGACCCTGGGGTCGCCTTCAGTAGCGATCGCCATGCGGCCTGGTCACTTATGTTCAATACATAACAATAGCATTGGGGAAAGTCCAGAAAAGGGCAACTAGAATGATTCAAGGGTTGGAACGCTTTCGCTATGAAGAAAGGTTAAAACGCTTGGGGCTCTTTAGTTTGGAGAAACGTCGACTGCAGGGTGACATGAAAGAGGTTGACAAGATTATGCATGGGATGGAGAAGGCAGAGAAAGAAGTCCTTTTCTCCCTTTCTCACAATTCAAGAACTCGTGGGCATTCGATGAAATTGCTGAGCAGTCGGGTTAGAACAGAAAAAAGGAAGTACTTCTTCACCCAAAGGGTGATTAACACGTGGAATTCACTGCCACAGGAGGTGGTGGCGGCTACAAGCATAGCCAACTTCAAGAGAGGGTTAGATAAAAATATGGAGCAGAGGTCCATCAATAGCTATTAGCCACAGCATATTGTTGGAACTGTCTGGGGCAGTGATGCTCTGTATTCTTGATGCTTGGGAAGGGGACAAAGTGGAAGGGCTTCTAGCCCCACTTGTGAACCTCCTGATGGCACTTGGGTTGGGTTTTTTTGGCCACTGTGTGACACAGAGTGTTGGACTGGATGGCCCATTGACCTGATCCAACATGGCTTCTCTTATGTGACACAGAGTGTTGGACTGGATGGGCCATTGACCTGATCCAACATGGCTTATCTTATGTTCTTATGTGACACAGAGTGTTGGACTGGAGGGGCCATTGGCCTGATCCAACATGGCTTCTCTTATGTTCTTATGTGACACAGAGTGTTGGACTGGAGGGGCCATTGGCCTGATCCAACATGGCTTCTCTTATGTTCTTATGTGACACAGAGTGTTGGACTGGATGGGCCATTGACCTGATCCAACATGGCTTCTCTTATGTTCTTATGTGACACAGAGTGTTGGACTGGATGGGCCATTGGCCTGATCCAACTTGGCTTCTCTTATGTTCTTATGTGACACAGAGTGTTGGACTGGAGGGGCCATTGGCCTGATCCAACATGGCTTCTCTTGTGTTCTTATGTGTCAGAAAACTTGCAGCCAGTCCTTCATCTTGCACTCTTGGGCAAGGAGCTCGAGCAGCTGGCTGCTTCTCCACTTCGGGGAGAACTGATTTTCTGGACCCATTTCCGGCTGGCTTCAGGCTGGCATTTGGAACAGTGGGGGTGGGTTCTCAGTAAAAACCCAGCTGCAAAGCATGTCAGAATAGCAAAATCCTCTTGCAAACAGTCACCGTTTGAAAGCACCCTGTGTCTGTTTGGTGACCTCGGTTGGTGGCTCCTGACAAGACAGGGTTCTCTGTTTATTAGAAGGCAGACCAGGGATCTGAGATCTCTGAGATAGAGGTTTAGAAGATTATGCATGGGATGGAGAAGGTAGAGACAGAAGTCCTTTTCTCCCTTTCTCACAATACAAGAACTCATGGGCACTCAATGAAATTGCTTAGTAGTCAGGTTAGAACGGATAAAAGGAAGTCCTTCTTCACCCAAAGGGTGATTAACATGTGGAATTCACTGCCACAGGAGGTGGTGGCGGCTACAAGCATAGACAGCTTCAAGAGGGGATTGGATCAACCTATGGAGCAGAGGTCCATCAGTAGCTATTAGCCACAGCTTATCATTGGAACACTCTGTATGGGGCAGTGATACTCTGTATCCTGGGTGCTTGTGGGGGCACAGTGGGAGGGCTTCTAGTGTCCTGGCCCCACTGATGAACCTCCTGATGGCACCTGTTTTTTTTGGCCACTGTGTGACACAGAGTGTTGGACTGCATGGGCCATTGGCCTGATCCAATACAGCTTCTCTTATGTTCTTCTGTCTGGGGCAAGTGATGCTCTGTATTCTTGGTGCTTGTGGGGGCACAGTGGAAGAGTTTCTAGTGTCCTGGCCCCATTGGTGGATTTCCTGATGGCACCTGGGTTTTTTGGCCACTGTGTGACACATAGTGTTGGACTGGATGGGCCACTGGCCTGATCCAACAAGCCTTCTCTTCTGTTCTTATCTCCCCTTGAAAGCAGCAGCTTCGTTGTGAGCAGTCACACACACACACACACCCCACACAGATTCCTTCTGGCTGGTTGGATCATTTCAGAAATTCACTTGCCAATGAGTTGTACAAGATCGCCATCTCTTGGGCTCATCGGTTTCCAGATTGCTATGGCAGCTGTAGCGGAACGGGCCTGCTCCAGCCTGCAGAGCCTAAGCCACCCTGCTCTCCAGGGATTTCTTAACACCTGGAGAGGTTTTTCTCTCTCGCTTGTAGCCCCCAGCCCCCGCCTGAGCTTTGTTAGGGACTGCCTGCGAGGAGGGTCAGGACTCCCAGCTCGCCTTCCACGTTCTGAGGCCTAGCTTCTGTGTCTCCTGCTGCCCAGCGCTTGGTCACCATGAAGACAGCTTCCTACCTTGTGTGCCCCTGAAGAAATAGTCACTTGCCCGCTGCTTGTCTTTCTCCCAGGGCCCCGGCTCAAGGAACAACTCAGGTCAACAGTTCAGTAGTTTATTCCAGGTATCGTAAAGCAGTACACCAGATCCTTGCTAAGACTGACGTCTTAGCCCAATGCCTATTGATCCCCTCGCCCTAACCGTTACAATTCAAGTGCAAAGCGCGGCAAAGCAACAGCGGCTTTTGGCAGTATCCCCTCCCCCCCAAGTCTTGGAGTCCAGGTGGTTATCTGTACTTCGTTGGCGACTGACCTTGGTTGGCAGAAACAGCTTCAATAATAAGTTCCTCAGATAAACATGCAGAAAGCAAGATGAGCTAAGCGGGAATGGATTCAAGCCAAATAATAGTGTTACAGCAAAACTATGGCAAGAGGGATACAGAGAAGAAGAAGAAGAAGATATTGGATTTATATCCCTCCCTCCACTCTGAAGAGTCTCAGAGCAGCCTACAATCTCCTTTCCCTTCCTCCCCCACAACAGACACCCTGTGAGGTGGGTGGGGCTGGAGAGGGCTCTCACAGCAGCTGCCCTTTCAATGACAGAGTCTCATAGCGGGTACAATCTCCTTTCCCTTCCTCCCCCACAACAGGCACCCTGTGAGGTAGATAAAGATATTGGATTTATATCCCGCCCTCCACTCCGAAGAGTCTCAGAGCGGCTCACAATCTCCTTTCCCTTCCTCCCCCACAACAGACACCCTGTGAGGTGGGTGCGGCTGAGAGGGCTCTCACAGCAGCTGCCCTTTCAAGGACAGAGTCTCAGAGTGGCCTACAATCTCCTTTCCCTTCCTCCCCCACAACAGACACCCTATGAGGTGGGTGGGGCTGAAAGGGCTCTCACAGCAGCTGCCCTTTCAAGGACAACCTCTGCCAGAGCTATGGCTGACCCAAGGCCATGCTAGCAGGTGCAAGTGGAGGAGTGGGGAATCAAACCTGGCTCTCCCGGGTAAGAAGAAGTAGAATTGTAGATTTATATCCCACCCTTCTCCCTGAATCAGAGACTCAGAGCGGCTTACAATCTCCTATGTCTTCTCCCCCAACAACAGACACCCTGTGAGGTGGGTGGGGCTGAGAGGGCTCTCACAGCAGCTGCCCTTTCAAGGACAACCTCTGCCAGAGCTATGGCTGACCCAAGGCCATTCCAGCAGGTGCAAGTGGAGGAGTGGGGAATCAAACCCGGTTCTCCCAGATAAGAGAACTATGGCTGACCCAAGGCCATTCCAGCAGCTGCGAGTGGAGGAGTGGGGAATCCAACCTGGTTCTCCCAGATAAGAGAGCTATGGCTGACCCAAGGCCATTCCAGCAGGTGCAATTGGAGGAGGGGGAATCAAACCTGGTTCTCCCAGATAAGAGAGCTATGGCTGACCCAAGGCCATTCCAGCAGGTGCAAGTGGAGGAGTGGGGAATCAAACCCGGTTCTCCCAGATAAGAGTCCGCACACTTATCCACTGCACCAAACTGGCTCTTCTGACACTTTCCCCTGGCGCTCCTTTCAAAATAGTGGTTCCAAGACACTGGAGGTCTATGTGGTTCAGAGAATAAAGTATTTATTTAAAAAAAAGTTCCCAAGCATATCTCTTGTACAGCACTGGATGGAGCCAGGGATTCAAAAGAAATGGGTAAAATGCAAATCCTTTGTCCCTCTATCTATACATGCCCTCTCTCAGGGGTGGCCAATGGTAGCTCTCTAGATGTTTTTTTTGCCTACAACTCCCATCAGCCCCAGCCATTGGCCATGCTGGCTGGGGCTGATGGGAGTTGTAGGCAAAAAACTTCTGGAGAGTTACCGTTGGCCACCCCTGCCCTATCTGATGTTAAAATTGAAGACGGGCTGTTTGGCTTAGGGAGTTGGAAATCTCTACAGAGTTGTCATAACCTTAAAGAGAGCCAGTTTGGTTTAGTGGTTAAGTGTGTCGACTCTTATCTCAGAGAACCGGGTTTGATTCCCCACTCCTCCATTTGCACCTACTGGAATGACCTTGGGTCAGCCATAGCTCTGGCAGAGGTTGTCCTTGAAAGGGCAGCTGCTGTGAGAGCCCTCTCCAGCCCCACCCACCTCACAGGGTGTCTGTTGAGCCGGTTTAATGTAGTGGTTAAGTGTACGGACTCTTATCTGGGAGAACCGGGTTTGATTCCCCACTCTGCAGTCTTCTTCTTCTCTTCAGCTCTTCAGGCGAGGACATCCTCAAATGGCTGCCTCAGTTAACAGACCTTTCAACTGTCCTGGAATCAGTACCCAAAGGAAGAAAGATCCTCGTTGCTGCAAGGAGTTTTTATTGTATCTGTTTCTTCACCCAGTAACCAGGTCAGGCCAGGTTAGAGAAGTTCTTCCTGTAGTCTCCAGAAATTTCCTTCCTGAAACCTTTCTGGCACTTAACACCTCCAAATCTCTGTTCCCTGCTTGGAGAAGGGGGAGCTGGCCCATCCAATTGTCTCTAGCTAAACCTATTAGCTTTATGTATTTATTTATTTATTTATTTTATATCCCGCCCTCCTCACCGAAGGCAGGCTCAGGGCGGCTCACAGGTTACGGTCGAAAATGACCAACGAGATAAGGACATTGATAATACATAAAACAATATTAAAATATCAGTTAAAAACAATATAACAATGGATGCTAGTACTATGATTCATCATGCAATTAAGTTCCAGTAGTCAGCATTAGATGTTCCATAGGACCCCAAATCGCCATAGCGTGATGGGAAGCCCAGAATGATGTTAAATTCCAATTTGTGGGCTTAGTCCATTGCTGTAAGTTATCCTTATGGAAAAGCAAGGTGGAAGAGTGCCGTTTTACAGGCCCTGCGGAACTGTGGGAGCTCTCGCAGGGCCCTAACATCCTCCGGCAAGTCATTCCACCAGCTAGGTGCAACCACGGAAAAGGCCTTGGCTCTAGTTGACTGAAGCCTCACTTCCTTGACACCGGGGACTACCAGCAGATTTTGAGATCCGGACCGAAGTGCTCGCTGGGCATATACGGGGAAAGGCGGTCCCTCAGGTATGGAGGACCCTGGCCATTGAGGGCTTTAAAGGTTAAAACCAGCACCTTGAAGCGAATCTGGTACATTATTGGTAGCCAGTGCAGTGCTTTCAGCACAGGCTGAATGTGTTCCAGTAAAGGGACGCCCATTAACAGCCTGGTGGCGTTCTGCGCTAACTGGAGAAGCTGGATTTGGGACAAGGGCAGCCCCATGTAGAGGGCATTGCAGTAACCACGCCTGAAGGTGACCGTAGCATGGTTCACAGTTGCCAAGTCGTTGCATTTGAGAAAGGGGACCAACTGCCTCACCATCCGTAGATGGTGGAAAGCTGACTTGGCAGTGGCCGCTACTTGGGCCTCCATTGTAAGAGAGGGATCCAAGAGCACCGCTAGGCTTTTGATTTTGGGCGCCGGCATGAGCTGCGCACCGTCAAGGGTCAGTAAACAGACATCTAGTCCCGGACTGCGACGGCTTAGATACAGGACCTCTGTCTTTGTCGGAATTAATTTCGGTCTACTCAGCTTGAGCCACCCCGCCACAGCTTGTAGCGCCGTGGACAGATCATCTGGGGTGGAGTCGGACTGGCCACCCATCAACAGATAGAGCTGGGTGTCATCTGCATACTGGTGACCACCCAGCCCATGCCTCTAAGCAACCCGGGCGAGGGGGCGCATGAAGACGTTAAATAACATTGGGGAAAGAACTGCTCCCTGCAGCACACCAAACGTGAGTGGGTGTCGGGATAGTTCATCCCCAACCGCCACCTTCTGTCCCCGACCCTGGAGAAAGGAGGAAAGCCACTGCTAGCATCGGCGAGGCGGGGGGTCAGCAGCCGATGATCAACCGTGTCGAACGCCGCCGACAGGTCCAATAACATCTGCACCACCGATCCGCCTCTGTCCAGGGCATCTGTGAGGGCAACCAGAACCGTCTCCGTCCCATGACCCGGACGAAAGCCGGATTGATGTTCGTTAAGCACGGAAGCGTCATCCAGGAAACTCTGAAGCTGCACGCCACTGCCCTTTCAATAATCTTGCCTAAGAATGGCAAGTTAGACACCAACTTGCCAATTCAGCCGGGTCCAGAGATGGCTTTTTTAAAAGGGGCCGTACTACAGCCTCCTGAAGAGGCTGGGAAAAGGTTCCTTGCAAAAGGGGCCTGTTGACAATTTCCCTTAGGGGAACCAATAGCCCCTCCCAGCCAGATTTTATTAGCCAAGAGGGGCATGGGTCCAACCTACAAGTAGTTGAGCGTGCAGTGGAGAGTATCCTGTCGACTTCCTCCAAGCTGAGTGGAGTGAAATAATCCAAAACTTGACTAGGAGACATGCTTGGAGCCTCGAGTTCATTTCCTGTTTCTATGGTGGCTAGGAGGTCACGGCGGAGTGACGAGACTTTATCTGCAAAGAAGTTTGCGAATGCCACGCAGCCTATATCCAATTCTCTAGCATTTGGTATGCTCGAAAAGGAAGGAATTTCTATCTCAGAAGTTTTCCCATCCAACTGACTTCTGAGATAGAAATTCCTTCCTTTTGGCCCAGGTTTATAACAATAGCGTCATTAACAGACACTCTCATATTTTGACATACTACTGTTTTGTTGCTTTCGCAAGCTCCTGCTACTCAGATCAAAGGTTTGCTCAATTTGTTAATGTTACTATTCTGTCACTGGATCTTATATTTGTACCATTTTACATTCTAAACCGCTGCCTACCAGATAATTTTACTATTCTGTCATTGGATCTTAAATCCTGTACCATTTTACATTCTGAGCCATTGCCTACCAGCTATGTGCAGCTTTGCCCACTGTACCGGATTCCTCGTCTGATGAAGTGTGCTTAGAGAGCACACAAAAGCTTAACATCCTGAATAAAACTAAGTTGGTCTTAAAGGTGAAACTTGACTCCTGTTTTGTTCTACTTCAGACCAACACGGCTGCCTATATATGAACATATGAAGCTGCCTTCTACTGAATCAGACCCTGGGTCCATCAAAGTCAGTCTTGTCTACTCAGACTGGCAGCGGCTCTTTAGGGTCTCAAGCTGAGGTTTTTCACACCTATTTGCCTGGACCCTTTTTACTTGGAGGATTGAACCTGGGACCTTCTGCTTACCAAGCAGATGCACTGTCTCTGAGCCACCCTCCCTCCTCTCTCTCTCTCTCTCTCTCTCTCTCTCTCTCTCTCTCTCTCTCTCTATCTATCTATCTCTCTATCTATCTATCTATCTATCTATCTATCTATCTATCTATCTATCTATCTATCTATCTATCTATCTATCATATGAACATATGAAGCTGCCATCTACTGAATCAGACCCTGGGTCCATCAAAGTCAGTCTTGTCTACTCAGACTGGCAGCGGCTCTCCAGGGCCTCAAGCTGAGGTTTTTCACACCTGCTTGCCTGGACCCTTTTTAGTTGGAGATGTCAGGGATTGAACCTGGGACCTTCTGCTTACCAAGCAGATGCTCTACCACTGAGCCACCATCCCTACTTGGATCTCTAACCAAAGTGAGAATTTGACCAGAGCACGTCTCCTAGCCAGGGAACAGGACCAACTCACTCCCTGGCGGAAATGACTCACGGTTCTTTTTGTCAAAAACTTCCAACTCCTTTCAGTGGAGCAAACAGTCATTTCCATCTTTGGCAAGGAGCTGATTCTGGAGAGCCGGTTCCAAGTGCTGTCCCTGAGAGGCTGAGATTGCCGCGGCTTGATTCCTCCAATTAGCCCTCCGTTTGGAGAGGGGGTGCTTCAAAGGCAATTTTCGGCTTCTGTTTTCTTCTGGGCCAGAGCCAGGAGAAAGTCAAGAGGGGGATGAGAGCTCTCTCGTGGAGTGCCGAGGCATGTCGAGCTTCTCCCTTGCTGGGTGCAGGAGGCCTGTGAACAGAATGAAATCCAGCCCTGAAGTCTGGGGAGATGAGAAGTTCTGTTCTCTTGCTGTGTTGAGCGGATTTTTCTGGAATCGTGGGGATTGCTTGGGAGGAAGACAAAAGTTTTGCTGGAAAGTCAGCATCGTTTTGAAAGAAACTATTTTTTTTTAAAAAAAAATTGTAATGCTTTCAAATGGACAGAAGAGGGGAGAAAGTTATAAGAAGAACCCCGAAGCACATGAAGAAGAAAAAAATCCTTGCGCTAGGCACGGGTCACGAGCCACTTAGAGCCCATTTCCGCCCCCTCCTCCAAGGGGCTTGGATCCACCTACAACTGAAAGACACCACCCCCTCCCCCCAGCTGCAGCTGGAGGGAAGAAGAAGAAGAAGACATTTGATTTAGATCCTGCCCTCCATTCTGAATCTCAGAGTCTCAAGTCCTTGAAGGTCTGTCCTATAGATGGTGCAGAATTACTTTCTGTAGTCCCAGAAGGTAGGACCAGAACAAACGGGCTGAAATTCAGTCAAAAGAGTTTACGGCTCAACATTAGGAAGAACTTCCTGACCGCGAGAGCGGTTCCTCAGTGGAACAAGCTTCCTCTTTGTGAGGTGGTGGGCTCTCCTTCCTTCAACGTTTTTCAACAGAGGCTAGATGTTTGTGAGGCCATCTGACAGCAATGAAGATCCTGTGAATTTAGGGGGAGGTATTTGTGAGTTTCCTGCATTGTGCAGGGGGTTGGGCTGGATTACCCTGGAGGTCCCTTCCAACTCTATGATTCTATGATTCTATCTATGATTCTATGACCCTGGAGGTCCCTCCCAACTCTATGATTCTGTGATTCTATCTATGATTCTATGACCCTGGAGGTCCTTTCCAACTCTATGATTCTATTATTCTATGACCCTGGAGGTCCCTTCCAACTCTATGAGTCTGTGATTCTATGATTCTATGACTCTGTAGGTCCCTTCCAACTCTATGATTCTGTGAACGTTGACTGAGGGGTGACATGATAGAAGTTTACAAGATAATGCATGGGATGGAGAAAGTAGAGAAAGAAGTACTTTTCTCCCTTTCTCACAATACAAGAACTCGTGGGCATTCGATGAAATTGCTGAGCAGACAGGTTAAAACGGATAAAAGGAAGTACTTCTTCACCCAAAGGGTGATTAACATGTGGAATTCACTGCCACAGGAGGTGGTGGCGTCCACAAGCATAGCCACCTTCAAGAAGGGGTTAGATAAAAATATGGAGCAGAGGTCCATCAGTGGCTATTAGCCACAGTGTGTGTGTGTGTGTGTGTGTGTATGTATATATATATATATATATATATATATATATATATATATATATATATATATTTGGCCGCTGTGTGACACAGAATGTTGGACTGGATGGGCCATTGGCCTGATCTAACATGGCTTCTCTTATGTTCTTATGATTCTATCTCTGATTCTATGACCCTGGAGGTCCCTTCCAACTCTATGATTCTATGATTTTATCTATGATTCTATGACCCCGGAGGTCCCTTCCAACTCTATGAGTCTATGATTCTATGACCCTGGAGGTCCCTTCCAACTCTATGATTCTATGACCCTGGAGGTCCCTTCCGACTCTGATTCTGTGATTCTATCTATTATTCTATGACCCTGGAGGTCCCTTCCAACTCTATGAGTCTATGATTCTATGACTCCGTAGGTCCCTTCCAACTCTATGATTCTGTGATTCTATCTATGATTCTATGACCCTGGAGGTCCCTTCCAACTCTATGATTCTATGATTTTATCTATGATTCTATGACCCTGGAGGTCCCTTCCAACTCTATGATTCTATGATTTTATCTATGATTCTATGACCCTGGAAATCCCTTCCAGCTCTATGAGACTATCTCTGATTCTATGACCCTGGAGGTACCTTCCAACTCTATGAGTCTATCTATGATTCTATGACCCTGGAGGTACCTTCCAACTTTATGATTCTGATTCTACATCCTCTGGCAGCAAAGTACATATTTTAAGCCCTTGCAAAGTAAAGAAGTATTTCCTTTTGTCCACCCCAAATCTACTGCCCCTCAGGTTCATTGGATGGCCTTGAGGTGAGAAGATCGTTCTAAACCACTGCCTACCAGTCTGCATCAAAATCAGAAGGGGAGAAGAGAGAGATCTGATATCTTGGGAGCCTGCCTTGCAATTCGTGTTGTAGCCCAAGTACTTGAAGGGCTGTCATAGAGAGGAGGGTGTGGAATTGTTTTCTGTGGCCCCAAAAGGTAGGACCAGAACCAATGGGTTGAAATTAAATCAAAAGAGTTTCCGTCTCAACATTAGGAAGAACTTCCTGACCATTGAGCGATTCCTCAGTGGAACAGGCTTCCTTGGGAGGTGTTGGGCTCTCCTTCCTTGGAGGTTTTTAAAGAGAGGCTAGATGGCCATTTGACAGCAATGAAGATCCTGTGAATTTTGGAGGAGGTCCTTGTGAGTTTCCCACATTGTTGCAGGGGATTGGACTAAATGACCCTAGATATCCCTTCCAACTCTATGATTCTATGACTCAGAGTGGCTTACGATCTCCTATATCTCCTCCACCCTCAACATACACCCTGTGAGATGGGTGGGGCTGAGAGGGCTCTCACAGCACAGTTGGGCAAAGAGCGGCTCAGAGCCAGTTTGGTGTAGTTGTGAAGTGTGTGGACTCTTATCTGGGAGAACCGGTTTGATTCCCCACTCCTCCACTTGCAGCTGCTGGAATGGCCTCGGGTCAGCCATAGCTCTTGCAGGAGTTGTCCTTGAAAGGGCAGCTTCTGGGAGAGCTCTCTCAGCCCCACCCATCTCACAGGGTGTCTGTTGTGGGGGAAGAAGATAAAAGGGATTGTGAGCTGCTCTGAGACTCTGAGATTCAGAGTGGATGGCGGGATTCAAATCCAATATAATCTTCTTCTTTGAGAGCCACAAGACATGAACATCAGATGTTTGAGAACTACAAGGAAGCAAAGAAACAAGCAAGCAAACACATGGGGGGATGGAGTGGTGGAAAGAAAGCAGCTGCAACTTTAACCTCACATGTATTCTCCAAGCCAGCTGATTTTTTGGGGGGGAGGGGCTTCAAGAGCCTCACAAAATGTGTCAAAGAGCCACATGTGGCTTCTGGGCCACAGTTTAGCCACCCCAGCTCTGAGGAGATTGGGCTGGAGCTGAGCTAGAACCCACTCATTTGTCTTTTGGGTGGTCCATGGTCAGTGCTGGATGAAACCCTGTCGAGGCCCCTAGGCAGTCCAAATCTTGCAAATTATCTCGGAGTCAGGGAGCCCCCCCTGCGGGCCCCTTCTCCAAAGCCCCTTCGACAAAGCTGCGGAGGAGAGGCAGAGAAAGGCAAACTTGGTGATGACGCCAGCAGCAGCCCCACCAGGCGAGTCAGGCAAAGAGCAGCTCAGTTGCTGGCTGCAAGCAGGGGGGGAATGAGGGGGAAGCTGTCTCGGGGCCCCGAAAGGCGTGGGGCCCGTAGGCCAATGCCTACGTGGCCTAATTGTGAATCCAGCCCTGTCCACGATATCTGTAAAACTCTCCTCTGACACCACGTTTCAAAGCAGTAGACAAGTGTACCTTTAAGACCAACTCAGGTTTATTCCGAATGTCAGCTTTCGTACGCTCTTAAGCAGACTTCATCAGACAAAATGGGAATGGCAAGCAGCGATTCTTAATACGAGTGGGCAGTGTGGAATCATGGGAACGTTTTTTAGCAGACTAAAAGTATCCCAAATAGGGATCTGTGTTGGTTAGTGTTAGGACAAAACAGGACTGAAACAACACTGGAGGGTGATCAAAAGCAGACTACTGTTGTAGGTGCAAAGTGCCATAAATCTAGGTAACTTTCTGGCTTCGTTCGTTTCAATAGAGGGCATGGTTTCTCAACCATGGTTATAACATCCATTATAGTTTGCCATTAGAAAAAAAGGAAGGCATTAAAATACAGTGGAGGATGTTATAATGTCTTGAGAAACCAGGCCCTCTATTTAAACTAACAAAGCCAGAATGTTACCTAGATTTATGGCACTTCACACCTACGACAGCAGTCTGCTCTTGATCACCCTCCAGTGTTGTTTCAACCCTGCTTTGTCCTAACGCTAACAAACACAGATCCCTATTTGCGATTCTTTTAATCTGCTAAAAACATTCCCATGATTCCACACTGCCCACTCATATTAAGATTTGCTGCTTCCATTCCCGTTTTGTCTGATGAAGTCTGCTTAAGAGCATACGAAAGCTGACGTTCTGAATAAAACTTAAAGGTGCACTTGTCTACTGCTTTGTTCTATTGCTCCAGACCAACGCGGCTGCCTACTGGCATCTAACCACATTTCAAAGGAATCAACTTCCTTCCAGTCTTCACTGTCGCAAGTTTCACACCCATCCATAGTCTTGAGGGGAACTGTATTGGTAGGCTCCCACGCACAGCCTTTTGAAATGTGTGAAAGAAGGTTTGTGGAAGGAAATTGGGAGGCCGTGAGGGAAAGCAAAGAGAGAAGCTTCACAGTGGGCAGAGCCACCTCAGTTGGGAGCAGGAGCGATTCTTACGCGAATGGCATAAATGTTGAGGGAAAGGAGGGGAGTGGGACAGAAGGAGAAGTGAGATTCGTTGGGGCAGAGCTGTCCGGTCTTCCAGACTGAAGACCGAAAGAGCAGAGAGGAGCAAAATGCCAGCTCTCTGTGAAGTGTAGCGTGGGTTGACAATAAAAGCGGGCAGATTGAGATGGAGAGCAAAGATACACCTTTCTTAGTCTGCATCAAAATCAGAAGGGGGGAAAGAGAGAGATCTGATATCTTGGGATCCTGCCTTACAATCCGTGTTGTAGCCCAAGCCAGACTCATAGGAACATATGAAGCTGCCTTCTACTGAATCAGACCCTCGGTCCATCAAAGTCAGTATTGTCTACTCAGACTGGCAGCGGCTCTCCAGGGTCTCAAGCTGAGGTTTTTCACACCTACATGCCTGGACCATTTTTAGTTGGAGATGCCAGGGATTGAACCTGGGACCTTCTGCTTACCAAGCAGATGCTCCACCACTGAGCCACCGTCCCTAGACTCAAACGACTGTCTATAAAGTCAGGCTGGTTATACTGTTTTTGACCCATTGCATAAACTGGGCTCTCAGGAAACAACAGATTCTAACAGAGGAGAAGGGAATACTTGAAAGTCAGACGATTTATCAGGAGAAAACTATAGAACTGACTCAATGGCACCGGCCAAAGGCAGCAGGAAGGGAAGTTTTTGACTGAATTATAACTCGGAACCAGGCCTCATTTGGGGCAGGAGCTCAGCAGAGCTCCGGAACCTCTAAATTTTATTGTGCTCTTTCTTAGACCCCCCCCCCCAAAAAAAAAAAATTGCTTCTGGGCTCCGTTGGTCAAACCCCCTGTGAGAACTTTGCGGATGTGACAAACTTTCAAAAATTTCCCCACACAAAAAATAGCAAAGTAACCAAACCGTATCAAGCAGACAGATGGAAATCATCTTCCTCGTGCCACTGTGGCCACATAGGAGAAAATTATTTAAAAAGTATGATGGGATTAAGGTTTTATGATGGCAATTATAAGTCAAGAAGGAGTTTAAGGTCGATGCTGAGCTGAAGTAATTTAGTCCACCTTCCGGTGATGTCAGAAGAAGAATCATAGAATCATAGCATCATAGAGTTGGAAAGGACCTCCAGGGTCATCTAGTCCAACCCCCCCCCCCCCCACAATGCAAGAAACTCACAAACCCCTCCCCCTAAATTCACAGGATCCTCATTGCTGTCAGGTGGCCATATAGCCTCTGTTGAAAAACCTCCTAGGAAGGATAGCCCACCACCTCCCAAGGAGGAAACCTGTTCCACTGAGGAATCACTCTAAACTCACAAATACCTCCCTCTAAATTCACAGGATCCTCATTGCTGTCAGGTGGCCATCCAGCTTCTGTTTAAAAACCTCCAAGGAAGGAGAGCCCACCACCTCCCAAGGAGGAAACCTGTTCCACTGAGGAATCACTCTAAACTCACAAACACCTCCCTCTAAATTCACAGGATCTTCATTGCTGCCAGATGGCCATCTAGCCTCTGTTGAAAAACCTCCAAGGATGGAGAACCCACCACCTCCCGAGGAACCCTGTTCCACTTAGGAACTGCTTCTCTAACAGTCATAGAATCATAGACTTGGAAGGGACCTCCAGGGTCATCTAGTCCAACCCCCTGCACAATGCAGGAAACTCACAAATACCTCCCCCTAAATTCACAGGATCATCTTTGTTGTTAGATGGCCATCTAGCCTCTGCTGAAAAACCTCCAAGGAAGGAGAGCCCACCACCTCCCGAGGAAACCTATTCCACTGAGGAATCGCTCTAACGGTCAGGAAGAAGACGACTGCAGATTTCTACCCCGCCCATCTCTCTGAATCAGAAACTCAGAGTGGAGAGCCAGTTTGGTGCAGTGGTTAAGTGTGCGGACTCTTAACTGGGAGAACCGGGTTTGATTCCCCACTCCTCCACTTGCACCTGCTGGAATGGCCTTGGGTCAGCCATAGCTCTGGCAGAGGTTGTCCTTGAAAGGGCAGCTGCTGTGAGAGCCCTCTCCAGCCCCACCCACCTCACAGAGTGTTTGTTGTGGGGGGGGGGGAGGTAAAGGAGATTGTGAGCCACTCTAAGACTCTTTGGAGTGGAGGGTGGGATATAAATCCAATATTTCTTCATCTTCAATATCTTTTTCTTATAATCTCCTATATCTTCCCCCCACACACCCCAGACATGCTGTGAGGTGGGTGAGGCTGAGAGAGCTCTGACAGAAGCTGCCCTTTCAAGGACATCTCCTGTGAGAGCTATGGCTGACCCAAGGCCATTCCAGCAGCTGCAAGTGGAGGAGTGGGGAATCAAACCCGGTTCTCCCAGATAAGAATCTGCACACTTAACCCCTGCACCCGACTGGCTCTCAGGGGTGTGCGGCATATGCAAATGAATTGTGCGAAGGTGCTCCAGCACCTCTTTTGCTTCAAAATGACTCTTGCGTGTGAGTACTTGTTCACGCGTTGCACATGCAGTACCTACACTCGGGTGGGAAGGGAGGGGAGTGCAAATGAGTATCGCTTTACTCTGCTCTGGTAAGACCTCACCTGGAGTACTATATTCAGTTTTGGGCACCACATTTTAAGAAGGATCTAGACAAGCTGGAATGGGTCCAGAGGAGGGTGACAAAGATGGTGAGGGGTCTGGAGACCAAGTCCTATGAGGAAAGGTTGAAGGAGCTGGGCATGTTTAGCCTGGAGAGGAGGCAGCTGAGAGGTGATCTGATCCCCATCTTCAAGACCTTGAAGGGCTGTCCTATAGAGGAGGGTGTGGAATTGTTTTCTGTGGGCCCGGAAGGAAGGGCCAGAACCAATGGGTTGAAACTAAATCAAAAGACTTTACGGCTCAACACTAGGAAGAACTTCCTGACCGTTAGAGCGATTCCTCAGTGGAACAGGCTTTCTCGGGAGGTGGTGCGCTCTCCTTCCTTGGAGGTTTTTCAACAGAGGCTAGATGGCCATCTGACAGCAATGAAGATCCTGTGAATTGAGGGGGAGGTGTTTGTGAGTTTCCTGCATTGTGCATGGGGTTGGACTCGATGACCCTGGAGGTCCCTTCCAACTCTAGGATTCTAGGATTCTATGAAATGGCAGGGGGGGGGGGGGGGAGGCTGGCTTTGGGGACTGCTCCTTCCCCTCCACCCAGTCAACTGTCTGGCTGTGTACTGAAAACAGCCCAGAAATGTGGGGTTCTCTAAAAGTCCCAGATCCAGCTCTGGCTGCTCGGCCTGAATCAGCCCCTCCATCATTACATTTTGAAAAGCTGTCAGTCCCCATCCCGAAGTTTTGATGGTTTGGGCGATGCTGCCGGCTCGCTCGGAGGGATTTAAGGGAACCAAATGATTTGCCAGCTTAAACCTCTCATTGGGAAGCAAGAGCCAGCCCTGCCCGGGCACATAAAGCCGCTTCTGCATGCACCGGCACAGTTCCTATTGATCTGCTTTTTTGGTGGGGCTTTTGGAAATGGAACGGGAGATGGGATGCAGCCGCTGGATTACTTTCCCTTTGCGATATAACCGACAAACCTCACACTGCTTTGCCTTGGAAATGCCGCCCAGCGGATTCTGCTGTTCCAGCCAGAGCTCTTGCCCGGCTGTGAGCAATTCTTGCGTGCTACACTTCGGCGGATCTCACAGCCGTGAACCTGCATGGGAGATGGGAGGACAGTGTCTTTCCGTCGTAATCACGCATTGATGCTGGGCTGATAGAAGAAGAAGAAGAAGAAGAAGAAGAAGAAGAAGAAGAAGAAGAAGAAGAAGAAGAAGAAGAAGAAGAAGAAGAAGAAGAAGCAGCAGCTATTGGATTTATATCCCGCCCTCCACTCCGAAGAGTCTCAGAGCGGTTCACAATCTCCTTTCCCTTCCTCCCCCACAACAGGCACCCTATGAGGTAGATGAAGATATTGGATTTATATCCCGCCCTCCACTCCGAAGAGTCTCAGAGCGGCTCACAATCTCCTTTACCTTCCTCCCCCACAACAGACACCCTGTGAGGTGGGTGGGGCTGGAGAGGGCTCTCCCAGCAGTGGCCCTTCCAAGGACAGAGACTCAGAGCAGCCTACAATCGCCTTTCCCTTCCTCCCCCACAACAGACACACTGAGGTGGGTGGGGCTGAAAGGGCTCTCCTAGCAGCTGCCCTTTCAAGGACAACCTCTGCCAGAGCTATGGCTGACCCAAGGCCATTCCAGCAGGTGCAAGTGGAGGAGTGGGGAATCAAACCCGGTTCTCCCAGATAAGAGTCCGCACACTTAACCACTACACCAAACTGGCTCTCCCATGCTTCCCCTTCCCTCCAGCTCTCCCACGCTTCCCCTTCCCTCCAGCTCTATGCAGAGGCAAGACTGGAAAAGAATGTAGAGGAAGAAGTCCTTTTGTCCCTTTCTCACAATACAAGAACTCGTGGACATTCGATGAAATTGCTGAGCAGTCGGGTTAGAACAGATAAAAGGAAGTCCTTCTTCACCCAAAGGATGATTAACATGTGGAATTCACTGCCACAGGAGGAGGCGGCTACAAGCACAGACAGCTTCAGGAGGGGATTGGATCAACATCTGGAGCAGAGGTCCATCAGTGGCTATTAGGATATTGTTGGATGCTCTATATGTTTGGTGCTTGGGGGAAGCATCAGTGGGAGGGCTTCTAGTGTCCTGCCCCCACTGATGGACCTCCTGATGGCACCTGGGTTTCTTGGCCACTGTGTGACACAGAGTGTTGGATTGGTTGGTCCATTGGCCTGATCCAACATGGCTTCTCTTATGTTCTTATGTCTGGGGCAGTGATGCTCTGTATCCTTGATGCTTGGGGGGGGGGGGCACAGTGGGAGGGCTTCTAGTGCCCTGGCCCCACTGGTGGACCTCCTGATGGCACCTGTGTTATTTGGCCACTGTGTAACACAGAGTGTTGAACTGGATGGGCCATTGGCCTGATCCAACAGGGCTTCTCTTATGTTCTTGGAGAGAGAGAGAGAGCACCAGTGTATCAGATTAGATGGAAAGGGAAAGTTCGTTGCAGCTGGTCTTTCCTTTGGTCCCCTCTGCCATTATCATTTCTTCATTCCATGTTAAATCACCTGTACCTGGACAAAACCTCATTTCTGTGTGCTTCCAGATGATGTGGGGGTTCTTGCCTTTTTTCCCCTATGACAGGAGCATCATCCTAAACACCTGTCTGTGAGCTGCACTTTATTGGTCCCAGATGCTGCCAGAGTGCCAAAGTCATCATTATGCTCCTTTCAAAGCAGCTTTTGTAAGGAATCATATCCAGTCTCTCTGTGCAGCTGTTGGCAGGGCCTCCCTGAGTGCAAGAAGGCTCCATAAGAACATCAGAAAAGCCATGTTGGATCAGGCCAGTGGCCTCTCCAGTCCAACACTCTGTGTCTCATAAGAACATAAGAGAAGCCATGGTGGATCAGGCCAGTGGCCCCTCCAGTCCAACACTCTGTGTCACATAAGAACATCAGAAAAGCCATGTTGGATCAGGCCAGTGGCCCCTCCAGTCCAACACTCTGTGTCACATAAGAACATCAGAAAAGCCATGTTGGATCAGGCCAGTGGCCCCTCCAGTCCAACACTCTGTGTCACATAAGAACATCAGAAAAGCCATGTTGGATCAGGCCAGTGGCCCCTCCAGTCCAACACTCTGTGTCACATAAGAACATCAGAAAAGCCATGGTGGATCAGGCCAGTGGCCCCTCCAGTCCAACACTCTGTGTCACATAAGAACATCAGAGAAGCCATGTTGGATCAGGCCAATGGCCCATCCAGTCCAACACTCTGTGCACACTGTGTCCAAAAAAACCCAGGTGCCATCAGGAGGTCCATCAGTGGGGTCAGGACACTAGAAGCCCTCCCACTGTTTCCCCCTCCCACAAGCACCAAGAATACAGAGCATCACTGCCCCAGACATAAGAACATAAGAGAAGCCGTGTTGGATCAGGCCAATGGCCCATCCAGTCCAACACTCTGTGCACACTGTGTCCAAAAACCCCCAGGTGCCATCAGGAGGTCCATCAGTGGGACAGGACACTAGAAGTCCTCACACTGTGCCCCCCCAAGCACCAAGAATACAGAGTATCACTGCCTCAGACAGAGAGTTCCATTAATACACTGTGGCTAATAGCTACTATGGATCTCTGCTCCATATGCTTATCCAGTCCCCTCTTGAAGCTGGCTATGCTTGCAGCCGCCACCACCTCCTGCGGCAGTGAATTCCAGATGTTAATCACCCTTTGGGTGAAGAAGGACTTCCTTTTATCCGTTCTAACCTGACCACTCAGCAATTTCATTGAATGCCCCCGAGTTCTTGTATTGTGAAAAAAGGAGAAAAGGACTTCTTTCTCTACCTTCTTCTCTATCCCAGGCATAATCTTGTAAATCTCGACCATGTCACCCCGCAGTCGATGTCTGGGCAGAAGACTGTTTTGCAGCAGGGTTCATGGCTGCCCTGGATCACCACCTTTCCATTTCAGCTTGTGCCGCTGAATCAGGAGACTGACCGCCAGACTTGGCCGGCAGCCCACTGACTGCACTCAGGTCAAATCAATACGTTTCCATGAGATGCCTCAAGCTCCCTGGCTATAGCGATCCTCTGCACCTGAACTAAAGCCAAAATGACTTTGATTTGGATCCTTTGAATGAGTTCTGTCCATGCTGGACAGTCTGTGCTGCAGAAGAAGGCACTCCCTTTCTCCTAAGGCTTCCGTTTCTACAAAGGCCCTTTGAAAACGATTGATCGTGCATCAACAGCAGATGCTCTGGCACATGCAGAACTGGCCTGGAGACCAAATCCTGTAAAGAAAGGTTGAAGGAGCTGGGCATGTGTAGCCTAGAGAGGAGGCAGCTGAGAGGTGATAGGATCACCATCTTCAAGTACTTGAACATAGAGAGGATGGGGTAGAATTGTTTTCTGTGGCCCCAGAAGGTAGGAGCAGAACCAGTGGGATGAAATTAAATCAGAAGATTTTCCGGCTCAACAATAGGAAGAACTTCCTGACCGTTAGAGCGGTTCCTCAGTGGAACAGGCTTCCTCAGGAGATGGTGGGATCTCCTTCCTTGGAGGTTTTTCAACAGAGGCTAGTTGGGCATTTGACAGCAATGACAATCCTGTGAATTTAGGGGGAGGTATTTGTGAGTTTCCTGCATTGTGCAGGGGGTTGGACTAGATGACCCTGGAGGTCCCTTCCAACTCTATGATTCCTGACCATTAGAGCGGTTCCTCAGTGGAACAGGCTTCCTCCTCGGGAGATGGTGGGCTCTCCTTCCTTGGAGGTTTTTCAACAGAGCCTGGATGGCCATCTGACAGCAATGCGGATCCTGTGAATTTAGGGAGAGGTACTTGTGGGTTTCCTGCATTGTGCAGGGGGTTGGACTAGATGACCATGGAGGTCCCTTCCAACTCTAGGATTCTATGACTGTTAGAGGAGCGGTTCTTCAGTGGAACAGGCTTTCTCAGGAGTTGGTGGGCTCTCCTTCCATGGAGGTTTTTACACAGAGGCTGGATGGCCAACTGACAGCAATGAGGATCCTTTGAATTTAGGGGGAGGTGTTTGTGAGTTCCCTGCATTGTGCAGGGGGTTGGACTAGATGACCCTGGAGGTCCCTTCCAACTCTAGGATTCTATGATCCATAGGATCCAAGCCTTCATGTGGCTGTCGTCAAGCGCAGAACCAGTTGTGCCCTCCCAGACTTCATTCGCAGCCCTTCTGTTGCTTCATCCGCAACGATGGGTGCTGGCAGCATGCCATGTTGGCATTGTAGTGGTGTCAAAGCCGGAAGAGGTGCCAAGTTACATCATACCCTGCATAAGAGAAGCCATGTTGGATCAGGCCATTGGTCCATCCAGTCCAACTCTCTGTGTCACATAAGAACATAAGAGAAGCCATGTTGGATTAGGCCAGTGGCCCCTCCAGCCCAACACTCTGTGTCACATAAGAACATAAGAGAAGCCATGTTGCATCAGGCCAATGGCCCATCCAGTCCAACACTCTGTGTCACATAACAGAAGCCATGTTGGATTAGGCCAATGGCCCATCCAGTCCAACACTCTGTGTCACATAAGAACATAAGAGAATAATGACATGCAAAGTAGGTAAACAACATATGCTGGCTACCTTTGCCAGATTTAAAACTGGCACCCAGGGTGTCTGTTGTGGGGGAGGAGGGTAAAGGAGATTGTGAGCCGCTCTGAGACTCTTTGGAGTAGAGGGTGGGATATAAATCCAATATCTTCATCTATCTCACAGGGTGTCTGTTGTGGGGGAGGAAGGGAAAGGAGACTGTGAGCCGTTCTGAGACTCTTCGGAGTGGAGGGCGGGATATAAATCCAATATCTTCATCTACCTCACATAGTGTCTATTGTGGGGGAGGAAGGTAAAGGAGATTGTGAGCCGCTGTGAGACTCTTCAGAGTGGAGGGCGGGATATAAATCCAATATCTTCATCTACCTCACAGGATGTCTGTTGGGGGGGGGGGAGGGAAAGGAGATTGTGAGCCGCTCTGAGACTCTTCGGAGTGGAGGGCGGGATATAAATCCAATATCTTCATCTACCTCACAGTGTGTCGTTGTGGGGGGGGGAGGGAAAGGAGATTGTGAGCCGCTCTGAAACTCTTCAGAGTGGAGGGTGGGTTATAAATCCAATATCTTCATCTACCTCACAGAGTGTCTATTGTTGGGGAGGAAGGGAAAGGAGATTGTGAGCCGCTGTGAGACTCTTCTGAGTGGAGGGTGGGATATAAATCCAATATTTTCATCTATCTCACAGAGTGTCTGTTGTGGGGGTGGGGAGGAAGGGAAAGGAGATTGTGAGCCGCTCTGAGACTCTTTGGAGTGGAGGGCGGGATATAAATCCAATATCTTCATCTACCTCACAGGGTGCCTATTGTGGTGGCGGGAGGGAGGTAAAGGAGATTGTGAGCCGCTCTGAGACTCTTCGGAGCGGAGGGCAGGATATAAATCCAATATCATCTTCTTCCTCCTCCTCCTCCTCCTTCTTCTTCTTCTGTCATGGATCTTCAGCTGCTCATTTCTTTGGCACTGTTGACCAGATTTCAGCACTGTTATGGAAGGAGGTGGGAGGAACTTTCAGGTCTGGCTAAAGGCTATGCCTTTACAGGGGAAGCCAAGAGACCTGAGGACCATGGATAGCGGCATGCTAGCAGTAGGCTGCCCTTTCTTGGCCTAATGCCTCATGTATCCAGGGAGTTGCCTGATCTTGTGGCCACTTGGGGAGGGGGAAACAGCAAGAACCCCCATTTTCTAATGCCTTTCACCTGTTGAGTTCATGTTGCGCTGCTTGGGGAATGCATGTTTTTATGCCTCATCCGGGTTTTTAATGGTGGGTTTAAGCCAGCAACTTTTTTCAATGCCTGGTTCTCATTGTGCTATAAGGAGTTCCATGGCATAGAGTGGTAGAGGTGCAGTACTGCAGTCCAAGCCCTCTGCTCGCAGCCTGAGTTCGATCCCTGCGGAAGTTGGGTTCAGGCAGCCGGCTCAAGGTTGACTCACCCTTCCATCCTTCTGAGGTTGGTAAAATGAGTACCCGGCTTGCTGGGGGGAAAGCGTAGACGACTGGGGAAGGCAGTGGCAAACTGCCCCGTCAAAAGTCTGCCATGAAAACATTGTGAAAGCAACATCACCCCAGAGTCAGAAATGACTAGTGCTTGCACAGGGGACCTCTCCTTTACCTTTTTTATTGTTGATTGTATTGTTTGCCTGTTCTAATTTTTTTCTCATTGTGCTGCCTTTCGTAAACCTCCTTTTGCGGGTTCCCTTTGAGGCAGCATCAAGATTTCTGAATAAATAATAAAAGCATGATTTTGCTTTCCCAAAGCATGATTTTTGCTTTTTTGTGTTGGCCCTGCTGGTCCCTCCTCTCAGTTTGAGAGCCAGTTTGGTGTAGCGGTGAAGTGTGTGGACTCTTATCTGTGAGAACCGGGTTGGATTCCCCACTCCTCCACTTGCACCTGCTGGAATGGCCTTGGTCAGCCAGAGCTCTGGCAGAGGTTGTCCTTGAAAGGGCAGCTGCTGTGAGAGCCCTCTCCAGCCCCACCCACCTCACAGGGTGTCTGTTGTGGGGGAAGAAGGGAAAGGAGATTGTGAGCCGCTCTGAGACTCTTCGGAGTGGAGGGCGGGATATAAATCCAATATCTTCATCTACCTCACAGGGTGTCTGTTGTGGGAGAGGAAGGGAAAGGAGATTGTGAGCCGCTCTGAGACTCTTCGGAGTGGAGGGCGGGATATAAATCCAATATCTTCATCTACCTCACAGGGTGTCTGTTGTGGGGGAGGAAGGGAAAGGAGATTGTGAGCCGCTCTGAGACTCTTCGGAGTGGAGGGCGGGATATAAATCCAATATCTTCATCTACCTCACAGGGTATCTGTTGTGGGGGAGGAAGGGAAAGGAGATTGTGAGCCGCTCTGAGACTCTGCTTCAGAGAGAAGGGTGGGGTATAAATCTGCAGTCTTCTTCTTAAGTGTGTGGACTCTTATCTGGAGAACTGGGTTTGATTCCCCTCTCCTCCACTTACAGCTGCTGGAATGGCCTTGGGTCAGCCAGAGCTCCGGCAGAGGTTGTCCTCAAAAGGGCAGCTGCTGGGAGAGCCCTCTCAGCCCCCCCCCACCTCACAGGGTGTCTGTTGCGGGGGGAGAAGATATAGGTGATTGTAAGGTGCTCTGAGTCTCTGCTTCAGAGAGAAGGGCAGGATATAAATCTGCAATCTTCTTCTTGAGTGTGTGGAGTCTTATCTGGAGAACCGGGTTTGATTCCCCACTCCTTCTCTTGCAGCTGCTAGAATGGCCTTGGGTTCACCATGCCTATCGCAGGAGTTGTCCTTGAAAGGGCAGCATCTGTCAGAGCTCTCTCTCAGCCCCACATACCTCACAGGGTGTCTATTGTGGGGGGAGAAGATATGGGAGATTGTAAGCCACTCTGAGTCTCTGATTCAGAGAGAAGGGCAGGGTATAAATCTGCAATTCTTCTTCAGTTGTTCCTTTTGTATCCCTAGCTGTGTGCTCTGCAGCAATCCTTAGTGAACCAAGCTCTTGGAGTAGAACCACTGGCTGCAAAAGCCTAAGAAATTCCCTCAAGACATTTTGCAGAGGGAACTTGGTTATTTCTTCCCTTCCCCCCTCCTTTTCTTTTTCTTCCTTTTCCCCCTCCTTTTTAAAAAAATAGAATATGAAAAAAAGACATTTTGCAGAGGGTACTTTGCAAGCAAGGCGGGGGGAATCGCCAGTGCTGCCCTTTCACCAAGCAGCCAGGCAATAAAACTTCCTTTATGCAGGAGATCCTTGGGCTGTTGGTTCAGAAAAGCGATGACCTGGCAGTCCCCAAAGAGGACGTATCAAGGAGGCTCCCACATGTCGATGGTATCGTCTGCTCGTAAGGATGCAAACGGAACGGTCGTCCATCACAAGAGGGCTTCATTGATGCAGCCCATGAATCAACTTCGGGAGATAAGCAAAGAAGGCATTGAGCAGACTTTCTCAGATCTGTATCATTACCCAAGTAAAAACCAGCAGCTGGTTGGCTTCATTAAGCAGAAAGCATTGAATCATCTTCTTGACTGCCTTCTCGGTTTTCATAGTGACCACGAGCTAGAACCCAGGAGAAGAGAACGTAAGAAAAGCCATGTTCGATCAGGCTAACGGCCCATCCAGTCCAACACTCTGTGTCGCGCAGTAGCCAAAAAACCAGGTGCCGTAAGGAGGTCCACCAGTGGGGCCAGAACACTAGAAGCCCTCCCACTGTTGCCTCCTCCCCAAGCACCAAGAATACATCACGACCCCAAACCGTCCCATCTATACCTGGTGGCTAACAGCTACGAGCATAGCCAGCTTCAAGAGGGGATTGGATAAAAATATGGAAAAGAGGTCCATCAGTGGCTATTAGCTGCAGTGTGTGTGTGTGTGTGTGTGTGTATTCAGCCACTGTGTGACACAGAGTGTTCGACTGGATGGGCCATTGGCCTGATCCAACATGACTTCTCTTATGTTCCTATGTGACATGGAGTGTTGGACTGGAGGGGCCATTGGCCTGATCCAACATGGCTTTTCTTATGTGACACAGAGTGTTGGACTGGAGGGGCCACTGGCCTGATCCAACATGGCTTCTCTTATGTTCTTATGTGACACAGAGTGTTGGACTGGATGGGCCACTGGCCTGATCCAACATGGCTTCTCTTATGTTCTTATGTGACACAGAGTGTTGGACTGGATGGGCCACTGGCCTGCTCCAACATGGCTTCTCTTATGTTCTTATGTGACAGAGTGTTGGACTGGAGGGGCCACTGGCCTGATCCAACATGGCTTCTCTTATGTTCTTACGTGACACAGAATGTTGGACTGGATGGGCCACTGGCCTGATCCAACATGGCTTCTCTTATGTTCTTCTGTGACACAGAGTGTTGGACTGGATGGGCCACTGGCCTGATCCAACAGGGCTTCTCTTATGTTCTTATGTGACACAGAGTGTTGGACTGGAGGGGCCACTGGCCTGATCCAACATGGCTTCTCTTATGTTCTTATGTGACACAGAGTGTTGGACTGGAGGGGCCACTGGCCTGATCCAACATGGCTTCTCTTATGTTCTTATGTGACACAGAGTGTTGGACTGGATGGGCCACTGGCCTGATCCAACATGGCTTCTCTTATGTTCTTACGTGACACAGAATGTTGGACTGGATGGGCCACTGGCCTGATCCAACATGGCTTCTCTTATGTTCTTCTGTGACACAGAGTGTTGGACTGGATGGGCCACTGGCCTGATCCAACATGGCTTCTCTTGTGTTCTTACGTCTGGGGCAGTGATGCTCTGTATTCTTGGTGCTTGGGTGGGGCAACAGTGGGAGGGCTTCTAGTGTCCTGGCTCCACTGATGGACCTCCTGATGGCACTTGGGTTTTTTGGCTACTGTGTGACACAGAGTGTAGGACTGGATGGGCCACTGGCCTCATCCAATATGGCTCCTCTTCTGTTCTTCTGTTCTTACACCTGGGCAGACAGGCACAGCAGCGAGTATTTCGTGTCCGAAGTCCCAGCCTAACTGGGAAGCCATCCTTGCCTTTTCAGCCCTGGGTGACCCACAAGGATTCTTGGGTGGCTCAAAATCATTCCAGAGCCTGGAAGGAGGTGGGAGGGGGGCCTCTCAAAGCTTTGAAGCACAGATCCGAAGGATCTCAGCTTCTCCCTCACTGGCTTCTGATCTGGAGGTCCAGGGCTAAAAACGTCCATCTCAAACAGGGCAGCAGTGGTTGATGGGACTGGAATTTGTAACTTGCTTGATGGGAGGATGCAGAGCGAGATATTGGCAACATTTGGGGGCTCCAGCAAGAGCAGATACGGCTGCCAGTCAAGTTCTCCTTCTAATCGGAAAAACGTTCCCTCTCCTGGAAACCTGAGGACGGATGATTCACTGATAGACAGTTGTTCATTTCTTCCTCTTTTCTCTTGAGCTTTTTCCTTGAGCTGGAATAATGAATGGCACGAGAACAGATATGCTGGGGGAGGGGAGGTCTTGCCAAAGGAGCCTCCTTTGACTTTGAGCTGCCTTCATGCCTCTGGGACCAGGTTGCTTTGTAGTGCTTTAGAGAGCCAGTTTGGTGTAATGTTTCAGTGTGCGGCCTCTTATCTGGAAGAACTGGGTTCGGTTCCCTGCTCCTCCACTTCCACCTGCTGGCATGGCCTTGGATTAGCCATAGATATCACAGGAGTTGTCCTTGAAAGGGCAGCTTCTGGGAGAGCTCTCTCAGCCCCACCCACCACAAAGGGTGTCTGTTGGGGGGGAGGATGGTAAAAGAGATTTTGACCACTCTGAAACTCTGAGATTCAGAGTATAGGGCGGGATATAAATCTGCAGTCTTCTTCTTCCTTAGTTGTCCTTGAAAGAGCAGCTGCTGTGAGAGCCCTCTCAGCCCCACCCACCTCACAGGGTGTCTGTTGTAGGGGGGAAAGGTATACTAGATTTTAAGCCACTCTGAGTCTCTGATTCAGGGAAAAGGGCAGAGTATAAATCTACATTCTTCTTCTTGAGAGGCTGACCAGCACAGAAAACAACTTATGTACAAAAGCTCGCAAAGCCCAGCCATTTTATGTTTTCCCCTGGGCCTCCGGCTTAAAGCATTGACCATGAGATTTCTGTAATGAATGTCAGTAATTCAAAAGTAGGTTTGCAACTGATAGACACACACTACGCCAGTCTGGTGTAGTGGTTAAGCGTGCAGACTCTTATCTGGGAGAACCGGGTTTGATTCCCCACTCTTCCACTTGCACCTGCTGGCATGGCCTTGGGTCACCCATAGCTCTGGCAGAGGCTGTCCTTGAAAGGGCAGCTGCTTTTGAGAGCCCTCTCAGCCCCACCCACCTCACAGGGTGTCTGTTATGGGGGAGGAAGATAAAGGAGATGGTGAGCCAGTCTGAGATTCAGGGTGGAGAGTGGAATATAAATCCAAGTTCTTCAAACCCAATGTCTTCTTCTTTGCTGGGCAGGCAGGCAGAAGAAGAGACCAAGGAGCTGAACGAACCAGCAAAGGCAGGATTTTCCCGCCCACCCCCACCCCTCCCAGTGAGATCAAGCTTGGCTTTCTGTCAGGACATGAGTGAGAAATTCCCTGGACACAATGGGCGATGAACCGGCTGACTCTTTCATGGAATCCTTAAACAGCCGGCCTTGTCACAGTCCTCTCTGCGCTGGCAGGGCAGGTGCTAAACACCCGTCAAGCAGGTTTTGATGGGTAGCAATTTTGCAAAAGTCAAAAAGCTTTACATTTCAGGAGGCCGTTCGCCTCCCCGCCCTGAGCAGCTGCGATGTGCTCCGGGATCCTTTCAAGTTGAGGAGAACTGAGCTGTCACACGAATGATGCAAGAGACAACCGGGCGACACAGAATAGGACACGATTCCCCGTCTTGTTCTAGGGTCGCTGCTCTTTCTGGTTGGAAGAATCGGGGTTTTCTCTGAATATGATTACGGGGGGGAGCAGGGCAGATTTCACGTACATCTCTCCAGTCTTCAGATACCTCTTCCTTCCCTTACAGAGGCGCTTTTCAAACTCTGACGTGCTTGGTTCAGGCAGACTTGAAATCCCTCTGTGTGTGACGCTTTGTGGGCTCAAATCGGTGTTCGTGAAGTGAGAGTGGGCTGAGAATAAGGACATAAGAAGAGCCCTGCTGGATCAGACCAGTGAAGGTCCATCTAGTCCAGCCTCCTGCCTCACACAGTGGCCAACCAGTTCCTCTGGAGGGCCAACAACAGGGCAGAGAGGCCGAGGCCTTCCCCCGAGAGGAACATCAGAAGAGCCCTGCTGGATCAGACCAGGGAGGGTCCATCTAGTCCAGCCTCCTGTCTCACACAGTGGCCAACCAGTTCCTCTGGAGGGCCAACAACAGGGCAGAGAGGCCTTCCCCTGAGAGGAACATCAGAAGAGCCCTGCTGGATCAGACCAGGGAGGGTCCATCTAGTCCAGCCGCCTGTCTCACACAGTGGCCAACCAGTTCCTCTGGAGGGCCAACAACAGGGCAGAGAGGCCGAGGCCTTCCCCTGAGAGGAACATCAGAAGAGCCCTGCTGGATCAGACCAGTGAAGGTCCATCTAGTCCAGCCTCCTGTCTCACACAGTGGCCACCCAGTTCCTCTGAAGGGCCAATAACAGGGCAGAGAGGCTGAAGCCTTCCTTTGAGAAGAAGAAGATGGTAATGATAATATTGAACTTATATCCCACCCTCCACTCTGAATTTGAGAGTCTCGGAGCAGTCACAATCGCCTTTCCCTTTCTCCTCCACAACAGACACCCTGTGAGGTGGGTGGGGCTGAGAGGACTCTCACAGTAGCTGCCCTTTCAAGGACAACCTCTGCCAGAGATTTGGCTGACCCAAGGCCATTCCAGCCGGTGCAAGTGGAGGAGTGGGGAATCAAACCCAGTTCTCTCAGATAAGAATCCACACAGTTAACCACTACATCAAACTGAAGAACATCAGAAGAGCCCTGCTGGATCAGACTACTGAGGGTCCATCTAGTCCAGCCTTCTGCCTCACACAGTGGCCACCCAGTTCCTCTGGATGGCCAACAAAAGGGCAGAGAGGCTGAGGTCTTCCCCTGAGAACCTCTGAAGAGCCCTGCTGGGTCAGAGCAGGGAGGGTCCCTCTAGTCCAGCATCCTGTCTTACGCAGTAACCAAACAGTTCCTCTGGAGGGACAATAACAGAGCACTGGATCAGACCAGTGAGGGTCCATGTAGTCCAACTTCCTGTCTCACACAGTGGCCAACCAGTTCCTCTGGAGGGCCAACCACAGTGCAGAGAGGCCACAGCCTTCCTAAGTGGATCAGAAGAGCCCTGCTGGATCAGACCAGGGAGGGTCCATCTAGTCCAGCCTCCTGTCTCACATACTAGTCAATCAGTTCCTTTGGAACGTGAACACAAGGCCCTAAAGGTGGCTCAAGAGCAAGCCAAGGTGAAACCCAGTGGTGCTGGCAGTGCTGATAGGGCCACTCAGCTTGGACCTGGCATGCAGGGGGGAGGGGGGGCTGGGAAGACTTCAACTGCCTTCACACTGGGTGGAGTCATACTGCAGAAATGAGATCCCTCGACACCATCAATGACCGTGCACTGGAGCAGTTGGTGGCAGATCTTGGGCTTGGTTTTGAGCGGGTCTCGAGACCCGGTGAGAGATGCAGAGGTTGTTACCCCAGTTGGGAACAGTAACCCACATTGCTATTAAGTCCAGCATTCATTCATTTCGGGAGAGTGCAGAAAAGAAATAGGCTGCATCTCAGGCTGGCGAGAAACGAGTTTTATCCTTTCCTTTTTTTTTTTGGCAACGCAGAGATCAAAAGCACTGTTTGCGAACGATTCCATCTCTCTGCTTCCGTGTTGAAGCAGACAACGAGGGAGACGCAGAGAATGCCCCCCCCCACCCCAGCCACCCTTTGCTTGACTAGGCCTTAGGTTGGCATAAAGCCAGCCAACAAAAGTCAGTGCGCGTATCTGGGTATAATATCGTGGGTCCTAATCATCGAGGAGATGAGGTGATAAACAGCTCTTTATTAAGCACAGCATTGTAGGTGGCTGCACTAACAAGACTGGAGAACCATGTGGAATTCACTGCCACAGGAGGTGGTGGCGGCCACAAGCATGGCCACCTTCAAGAGGGGTTTAGATAAACATATGGAGCACAGGCCCATCAGTGGCTATTAGCCACAGTGTGTGTGTGTGTGTGTGTCTATATATATATATAAATTTTTGGCCACTGTGTGACACAGAGTGTTGGACTGGATGGGCCATTGGCCTGATCTAACATGGCTTCTCTTATGTTCTTATGTGACACAGAGTGTTGGACTGGAGGGGCCATTGGCCTGATCCAACATGGCTTCTCTTATGTTCTTATGTGACACAGAGTGTTGGACTGGAGGGGCCATTGGCCTGATCCAACATGGCTTCTCTTATGTTCTTATGTGACACAGAGTGTTGGACTGGATGGGCCATTGGCCTTATTCAACAGGGCTTCTCTTATGTTCTTATGTGACACAGAGTGTTGGACTGGATGGGCCATTGGCCTGATCCAACATGGCTTCTCTTATGTTCTTATGTGACACAGAGTGTTGGACCGGAAGGGCCATTGGCCTGATCCAACATGGCTTCTCTTATGTTCTTATGTGACACAGAGTGTTGGACTGGAAAGGCCACTGGCCTGATCCAACATGGCTTCTCTTATGTTCTTATGTGACAAAGAGTGTTGGACTGGAAGGGCCATTGGCCTGATCCAACATGGCTTCTCTTATGTTCTTATGTTCTTAACCAGTCAACAGGGCCTAAACTATATACAACTCTGGGTTCCTGCTCAAGCACATTATTGGATCATTCAAACAAGCCGGGGCCCTGGGATTGGTGCAGGGCAGCAGGTATTTGGATCCTGCTGCCCATTGTTCCCTGTTCCCCAAGCTCCGTTCTTCTGGCTCCAATGTGCTAGGCAGGAACACCAGTTCAGTTTGCTATAAGCGTATGCCTTGGTCCACATACATAACACTGGACCTGAGGCTTCTTTGGTTGGTTAGGCAGCTGATTCTGGTTTCCTTCCCACCCACCCCCTTCCCACAAGCTGGGTATGACCTGAAGCGGGCTAGTTGATGGCCGTGTTGACAGTCCCTAACACGGACTCACTCGCTATGTGCTTAGCGAAGCAAAGTGCTGACAAATTGTCAACACTACCACAATAGCAGCAGACTGGGGCCTTTTATGTCGGATGAAATTTAGAAAGGGATGACAGGCAATCAGAGGACCCACGCGGCGATGAGGGCTCGAAAATGAACCGAAGCACAGATGGAAGAAGGCAAGACCTTTCTGGGCAGCTCACCTCCGGAAGTCTGAATGGTTATTATTCCAAATGGAGTGCCTTACACAATGCAACGAGATGTTCTTTTGCTAAATGACCTTTTGACAGAGCCCTGGGAAACACTATCAGGGGATATAGATGCAGGCATTTATTTTTATTTATTTATTTATTTATATTAAGATTTATACCCCGCCCTTCTCACCTAGGTGTCTCAGGGCGGCTGAGTTATAAGAGAGTTGCCATGAAGTGCCAGCAAGAGGGGCAGATGGTCACTCTCAGTGTGGATTCCGATGGAGAAAGAGAAGAAGAAGAAGAAGAAGAAGAAGAAGAAGAAGAAGAAGATGATGATGATGATGATGATGATGATGATGATGATGATGATGATGATATTGGATTTATATCCCGCCCTCCACTCCGAGGAGTCTCAGAGCGGCTCACAATCTCCTTTCCCTTCCTCCCCCACAACAGACACCCTGTGAGGTGGATGGGGCTGAGAGGGCTCTCCCAGCAGCTGCCCTTTCAAGGACAACCTCTGCCAGAGCTATGGCTGACCCAAGGCCATTCCAGCAGCTGCAAGTGGAGGAGTGGGGAATCAAACCCGGTTCTCCCAGATAAGAGAGCTCTGGCTGACCCAAGGCCATTCCAGCAGCTGCAAGCGGAGGAGTGGGGAATCAAACCCGGTTCTCCCAGATAAGAGTCCGCACACTTCACCACTACACCAAACTGGCTCTCCTGAGCTAACTAGTGGGCATAGATCTGAGGAACAAAGGCAATAATCACTAACACTGCTACCTCTTGTTGAGGAGTAGGTAAATCCATTTGCATTTGGGAAACTGGGTGGCCCATTTAGGATATTAAGATCATAAGTAATACAAAGTTCCATAAGTCGTAAACTCGCCTTATTATATAATGTATCTTTAGAAATCCGTACGTCGACAAGGGGTAGGGGTAAGTGGTCATATCCTTCCCCATATGTCCCCCAGAGAGCACTGAGATCTAGCTCTCAAAATCTTTTAAAAATCCCTGGGCCAAGAGAAGCTAGACTGAAGACAACCAGGGAGCAAGCTTTTTCAGCAATGGCCCCTCGATGGTGGAATCAACTCCCAGAGACGATGCGAGCCCTGCGGGACCTGAAGCAATTCCGCAGGGCTTGCAAAACTTTTCTCTTCCAGCTTGCTTTTAAGATAGAACCTGGCTAAATTGAAATTGGAACTGACCTGTAACCATCTAGCCATCTTATGTATGATTGTGACCTATAGCACCTTATAGTACCTGTTTTATCTATTTTAATTAATTTATGTAATTGAATTGTATTTTAAAACTCTTGCTTACATTGTATTTTATCTAAATCATGGTTTCCATGTCTATGAGCCGCCCTGAGCCTGCCTTTGGCGGGGGAGGGCGGGATATAAAAATAAACTTAGTTACTTACTTACTAAAGCCTAAAGGGGAAATAAGATTTTGGTTACTCGGTCCTATCTGTGCATTCATATCACCCATCATAAGGAGTGGGGTACGTGGGAAACGTTTAAGCAAAGAAATAATAAAATCAGATAGTTTGTTCCAATCGCTCAAAAGCATTAAATCGTCCTAAGGTGGAGGAAGATAAGCATTTACCAGAATCAGCATAGAATTAGTTAAGGGAATTAATAGAGCTTGTGCTAGGGAAGGGGAAGAGTCAAGTAAAGTCACGTCGGAACACATATTTGCTTTAACCATAATTGTTAATCCAACTTTAAATCTGCCCCTGAAAGCATTTCTGTGAGCAGCAAGGTTGAATGGAAGAAATCCAGGGATATTGATTTCTAATTCTGACCAAGTTTCTCAAAGTAGAATACAATCATAATGGGTAAGGAAATCGATAAAGTCAGGATCACATGATTTATTCAGCCAGCCAGCAATATCCCAAGATATGAGGTGAAGATCTCTAGTTGAAGACTTTTCGGACAGTCAGTTCAGCTCTGTAATTTGGTCGTGTAGTTTTTGAGAGTCTTGATATATACACCATTGGTGGATGGAAATCTGGATGGTGTTGATTTAGAGGCCCAATTGTCAGAGTTAAAGTTGGTCTGAAGAGAATGGTTGGAGATTCTAGGAGTACAGGCTTCTTCTTGTTGATCTGAATTTGTTGGTAAGGTGTCCTGTGAAGTTTCTATTTGATTATTGGGAATCCCTTGGATTCTCTTTTGGAATTCAATCTGTTTTAATACGAGATTTTCCCTCAATAGATCCAGTCTCTTTAGTATATCCTGTTGTTCTTGCACTTGAAGTGATTGGAAGTGACCTCTGATATTATCTTCCAGAATATTATTTCCTGCTCCTATGTCCATAGTTTCATCAAAATTATTCGGCAGGGAAGGGCAGTTGGTTGAATCAGTTGACTCTTCCCTATTTGAATTATTGTTGTTGACCTTTGTAGTCAGGGGATAATTCTGTTGAGTTGCACACTTCCTGGTGGGTAGTAGCGGAGAGATCATCTCATTCTTAAAAACACGGGATAGGAAGACTCCCTTAGATACCAGATAACCTTTAGATCGTAATAGAAGCTGAGGCATACATGTTGAACTAAATGATAATATTACCCTCTGAGTCTGGGCATTGCCACTCACAAGATCCACTTCTAGTAGATCAGTCTGGCTCATTTCCCTTGGAAACAATGTTTTCAAATATTTCCTAGTTTGTTGCATAGTATTCCACGGAAAAGGCCAATTTAGCCTATGCTCAGATAATTGCTTCCTGTAATTCTGTAGCCAAACCAATTTGTACTCCTAACCCCCCCTGTAATCAATGGTTTGACTCAGAATGCAGAATTATGAAAAAAAAATTCTCAGGGACTCATTTAGAACTTTTATGCAAGACAATAATTCCTGCAACCTAAAAATTTACTCTGCACACAAGGAGATATATCATAGCCTTATTACCAGGGAAAAGAAACAGTTTTATAAACAAAAATGGGACCATTTGTTGAATACAATTAAAACCAAAGACTGTAAACTATTCTGGCAAACGGTCTCTGGTTACTTGAAAAATAATTCAGCCCCGGCTGTGATTACACTTACTCCTCAAAAATTGGTTGATTATTATTTTGAAATATTTAATGACCAAGATATTTCAATAGGGTGCAGAGAAGAATGTACCTTTTCAACCAATCCAGAATGGCCTCCTGTGAGTCCCGAGGAAATAATTGATTTAATCTCTGAATTGAAGACTGACAAGGCCCCTGGTTTAGATGGGAGCTGAACTCTTTAAGAAGTATGTGGACTGGTGGGCCATTCCACTGGCGAACCTATTTACTCTTATCGATCAGAACGGAAACATCCCTGAGTCCTGGTTAAGATCTTAATATGCCAAATATATAAAAAAGGTAATTCAGCTTCCCCTGGAAACTGTCGCCCAGCCAGCCTACTCTCCATCTCATGTAAGCTGTATTCTAAACATCTTGAACGTCACCTATTAAATTGGTTAACTAAAGAAAAGATCATTGGCCCTGAACAAATGGGTTTCCTCAAAGGGAAATCTACAATTGATCATTGTTCCACCCTTGCTTTCTTGGCAGATAAATACGTGAAGCCTAAAAGAGGGAAATTGTATACAGCCTTTATCAATTTAAAGGGCGCTTTTGACTCAGTCATCAGAGATCTGCTATGGGAAAAACGTATATCTCTGGGGATGGAACCACGCCTACTTTTCTTAATCAAGAAACGACATGATGATTATTGGGAATCCCTTGGATTCTCTTTTGGAATTCAGTCTGTTTTAATACGAACCATGCCTACTTTTCTTAATCAAGAAACTACATGATGCTACCTCAGGTGTTATTAAAGTATCCCCTTGATGGTCAACTCTCTTCCAGTTTCCCAATTACTAAGGGAGTAAAACAAGACTGTGTTCTTGCCCCTTATCTCTTGAATCTGTTTCTGAATGATTTGAACCAACATATGTCCATTGTGAATGGCCACCCTCCCTTCTAAGAACAATTAGCAGCGCCTTTACCGCTGTACGCTGACGACACTGTTATTTTTTCACGTACCAAAATTGGCCTCCAAAAATACTTGAAAGCCTTTCATCAATACTGTAGATTGAATCGACTGGTAATGGATTTTGGAAAATCAAAAATCCTGGTTTTTTTCAAAGAGCTGGCACCTATGTAAATGGTGCATTGGTACAGAAGAAATTGAAAAATTGAAGGCTTACAAGTATCTGGGAATTACCTTTAACTACAACCTTAGATGGCCAACGAATCGTAAAACAGAGCTGCAAGTCTAGTAAGATGTTCTCTGGCGCAAATGAAAAAGTTCTATTTCATAGGAGGTAACCAGTTCATTCCGGCAACTCTGCAAATTTACAAGGCTAAAATCCTCCCTCAGTTGCTATATGGTCCATCACAGTCAGTATTGTCTACTCAGACTGGCAGCGGCTCTCCAGGGCCTCAAGCTGAGGTTTTTCACACCTATTTGCCTGGACCCTTCTTAATTGAAGATGCCGGGGATTGAACCTGAGACATTCTGCTTACTAAGCAGATGCTCAATCTTCGCAGGGGAGGACGGTAAGCAGTGGGGAGCCACAGGGCTCAGTACTGGGTCCCATGCTCTTTAACTTGTTCATAAATGATTTGGAGTTGGGAGTAAGCAGTGAAGTGGCCAAGTTTGCAGATGACACTAAATTGTTCAGGGTGGTGAGAATCAGAGAGGATTGTGAGGCACTCCAAAGGGATCTGTTGATGCTGGGTGAGTGGGCGTCAACATGGCAGATGAGGTTCAGTGTGGCCAAGTGTAAAGTAATGCACATTGGGGCCAAGAATCCCAGCTACAATCCCAGCTTTGGTGGAGGAACAGTGGCTCAGTGGTAGAGCATCTGCTTAGGAAGCAGAAGGTCCGAGGTTCAATCCCTGGCAACTCCAAAAAAGGGGTCCATGTAAATAGGTGTGAAAATCCTCAGCTTGAGACCCTGGAGAGCCACTGCCAGTCTGAGAAGACAATACTGACTTTGATGGACCAGGGGTCTGATTCAGTATAAGGCAGCTTCATATGTTCATATATGTACAAATATAAGTTGATGGGTTGTGAACTGGCAGAGACTCACCAAGAGAGAGATCTTGGGGTCATGGTAGATAACTCACAGAAAATGTCATGACAGTGTACGATTGCAATAAAAAAGGCCAATGCCATGCTGGGAATTTAGGAAGGGAACTGAAAACAGTATCATAATACCCCTGTATAAATCGATGGTGCGGTCTCATTTGGAATACTGTGTACAATTCTGGTCACCGCACCTCAAAAATGATATTATAGCATTGGAAAAAGTGCAGAAAAGGGCAACTAGAATGATTAAAGGTTTGGAACACTTTCCCTATGAAGAAAGGTTAAAATGCTTGGGGCTCTAGCTTGGAGAAATGTCGACTGTGGGGTAACATGATAAAGGTTTACAGGATTATTCATGGCATGGAGAAAGTAGAGAAAGAAGTCCTTTTCTCCCTTTCTCACAATACAAGAACTCGTGGGCATTCAATGAAATTGCTGAGCAGTCAGGTTAGAACGGATAAAAGGAGGTACTTCTTCACCCAAAGGGTGATTAACACGTGGAATTCACTGCCACAGGAGGTGGTGGCGGCTATAAGCATAGCCAGCTTCAAGAGGGGGTTAGATAAAAATATGGAGCAGAGGTCCATCATTGGCTATTAGCCACAGTGTGTGTGTGTATGTGTGTGTGTGTATATATATATATATATATATATACACACACACACACACACACATTTTTGGCCACTATGTGATAAAGAGTGTTGGGCTGGATGGGCCATTGGCCTGATCCAACATGGCTTCTCTTATGTAGGTCTCCTTTTCTTCCTGCTACCTTACCTGCTACCTTACCTGCTAGCCCTACCTGGGCTCTCCTTCCTTGGAGGTTTTTCAACAGAGGCTAGATGGCCATCTGACTGCAGTGAGGATTCTGGGAATTTAGGGGGAGGTATTTGTGAGTTTCCTGCATTGTTCAGAGGGTTGGACTAGATTACCCTGGAGATCCCAACTCTACGATTCTATAATGTTTTAGTGTGTTTTTTTTCCCCTTAAGTCCCCCCCCCCCTAAATTTCAATTATAACAATTAATTCTGTACCACAATCAGCTCCTGGTTTTGTTTCAGCAGAGACAATAGAGCTTCTTCATCTTCTCTTTCTGATTATGAAATCTATTTGATTTGTGGTTCTCTTGTTTGAATTAAAATTTTGAAATTGGAGGTTTGGTGAATTTCTCTTCTCTTCTTTTCTTTTTTGGATTAACACATCTAGCTCTATCTGGGTGAGTTTGTAATAAGGAATTACAGCAGTGTAGCCACCAAATCAGTGAAAAACAACATTTGTGACTGAAATTTGGCACCCTCCAAATGCCCTTCAGAGGTAACACTAAATCTTTTAATGTTTTTTTTTTCCCCTTTGAGCGCCCTGAGGAAGAGTAAAGCTTACAGGAGGCCTCCATGACTTCTAACACTGACATGGCAAAGAACTTGGCAGCCTAAAAGTCCATCCTTTTTCTTGTGATTGTGACTGGTACCAGGAAAACGGTTTCAGATTTGGGGGGAAACACTGAGGTGAATATAGAGCACGAGGACAATACAGGACTCTTGGCTGCCATTTTATGAGTCGAATGAGGCAGAAGAGAAGGGAATAAGTGACTTTCAACTGAAAGGAAGTTTGGGGGCAGCCACATCCATGGAATGTGTGTGTTTGTATATGTGTGTTTGTGTGTGTGTGTATAAACACACATATATTGGCCCCTGTGTGACACAGAGTGTTGGACTGGATCGGCCATTGGCCTGATCCAACATGGCTTCTCTGATGTTCTTATGGGACACAGAGTGTTGGACTGGATGGGCCACTGGCCTGATCCAACATGGCTTCTCTTATGTTCTTATGAGACACAGAGCGTTGGACTGGATGGGCCATTGGCCTGATCCAACATGGCTTCTCTTATGTTCTTATGAGACACAGAGTGTTGGACTGGATGGGCCACTGGCCTGATCCAACATGGCTTCTCTTATGTTCTTCTGTGACACAGAGTGTTGGACTGGATGGGCCATTGGCCTGATCCAACATGGTTCCTCTTATGTTCTTATGTTCTTAAGTTCAATTTAATAATTTAGTTTTTGGATTTATAGCCGCCCTATCCCACAAGCGGGCTCAGGGCGGCTTACAACAGTAAAATCAAACAGAGTTAAAGTAACATCATAAAAACCAACAAGTTCCTCTTCAGTGTTTGTTTATCTGAAGGGAATAATTTCACAGGAGAATGTCCCAGCGGGCAGATCTGGTCTGCTTCCCCCCAGCTCAAGGAGCAACCCCCTACCCAAGAGACCCATCTCTCAGATGACAGGACATCTCCTGGCGCCAAAAGAAAGTGCCAGTAGAAGAAGACTTATGGTGAAAGTCAAGCTTACCATAGAGTTGTTGCCCAAGTACCAGAGCGTCTTCCAGAAGTCAAGTTTTGCTACCCAGAGCTTTCTCTCCCCCCTCCCTATCCTGTGCCGCCTTTAGAGCAGGGGGTCTCTGACCTTTTTGACCTGTGAGCACCTTTGGGATTCTGACACAGGGTTGTGGGTGCAAGTACATAATGGCTGCTGTAAGAGGTTAAGCCAAAGACAGATGTGCTTAACCCATTTTCATTTTATGTATTCTTGTGTGTTTTCTAATGGCAGACTGGAATGATGTTTATAACGTATAGATTGAGGCTGATAAGTAAATTAGGTGGACTGCAACTAGGAAATACACGTCCTTTCATGGTTCACCTAGATTTACAGACACACCAATTGGCAGAGGACTTTATTACCTTTTATGGCTATCCAGACCAAATGGCCAAGCCACACTGGTTTACCGTGTGATCAGTCTGCATACTTAATCAACAAACTGCTTGTATTTCAGCCCACGATGCTGTCAAGCATGTAGTTTCAATGACGAGTCAGGTTTGATACAAAACTACGTTTATTGATAGACCGATACTTTCAGTGTAACAGATTCTTGAGAGTGATGCTAAAGATACATTGATACAATACTTTTAAGGCCTACTTCAAAAGGATTCCAAAAGGTGGGGGCGAGGGATGCGCTCTCACACATAAACTATCATAAATGTCTACATTCTCACGGCATTATCAGAACTCCGTCCTTGCTTTCCCCAGATGTGCCACACTCTCTAACAGGAATGTATGGGAAGGTGCTGATTACTTTTTCTCAAGTTAGTTTCGTTTCTCTCTACTTCTGCTTTGCAAGCAATAAAGTAAGAAGGGGGAGGGGGAAAAGAATAACAGAGTTAACAGACCTTGGTCCTCCATGACATTTCACAGGCCAGCTTTATGGAGGACCCTAAAACAATCAATTACCAATGAAATTCTACCAAGCTTGACAGATACCTGATTCCCCTCGTCTGATGAAGTGTGCTTAGAGAGCACACGAAAGCTTACGTTCTCAATAAAACCGGGTTGGTCTTAAAGGTGCAACTTGACTCCAGCTTTATTCAACTACTTCAAACCAACACGGCTGCCCACTTGGATCTACCAAACACAGAACGTTAGGGGGCAAGATTGTATGTTTTTCGTAGCAGGAACTCCTTTGCATATTAGGCCACGCACCCCTGATGTAGCCAGTCCTCCAAGAGCTTACAGGGCCAATTATTACAGGGCCTACTGGAAGTTCCAAGAGGATTGGCTACATCAGGGGTGTGTGGTCTAATATGCAAAGCTACCCCCCCCAAAAGCTCTGTATTTACTGGTAATGCTTCAGTATTTCTAGCAGAAGCTCTGTTTAACAGTGTTTTAATCTGCACAGCCAATCAGATAGCGTTGCCAATCCCCAGGTGGGATCAGGGGATCCCCCGGTTTGGAGGCCCTCCCCCCGCTTCAGGGTCATCAGAAAGCAGGGAGGGGAGGGAAATGTCTGTTGGGCACTCCCATTATGCAGACCTATTCCCATAGGGAATAATGGAGAATTGATCCGCGGGTATCTGTGGCTCTGGGGGTGTTGTTGTTTGAAGTAGAGGCACCACATTTTCAGTATAGACTTCAGTGCCTCTCCCCAAAATACCCTCCAAGTTTCAAAATGAGTGGACCAGGGGGTCCAGTTCTATGAGCCCCCCAAAAAGGTGCCCCTATCCTTCATTATTTCCTTTGGAAGGAAGGCAATTAAAAAGTGTGCGGTCCCTTTAAATGTGATGGCCAGAACTCCCTTTGGAAGTCAATGATGCTTGTCACACCCTTGCTCCTGTCTCCACCCCCAAAGTCTCCTGGCTCCACCCCCAAAGTCCCCAGATATTTCTTGAATTGGACTTGGCAATGCTACAATCAGAAGCCCTCCTGGGCTAAAGCCCCCTGTAGCCCCTCCTACTTTCTGAAAGCACTTGGCAGGCACCAGTGTGTGTGCCCATGGACTTTTTTGTAGCAGGAAACTCCTTTGTTGGGGGAGCAGTTCTCTCCCCAATGTTGTTTAACATTTATATGCGCCCCCTTGCCCAGATTGTCCGGAGGTTTGGGCTGGGTTGCCATCAATACGCAGATGACACCCAGCTCTATCTACTAATGGATGGCCGGCCTGGCTCTGCCCCAGGGAACCTAGATCGGGCTTTGCAGGCTGTAGCGACGTGGCTCAGGTTGAGTGGGCTGAAGTTGAATCCAGCGAAGACAGAGGTCCTTTGTGTGGGCCGCGGTGCCCAGGGAGGGGAAATAGCTCTCCCAACTTTCGATGGCGCACCATTGAAACCAGTGCGCCAGGTAAAGAGTTTGGATGTTTTACTGGAGCCTTCATTATCAATGGAGGCCCAGATAGCAGCCACTGCCAAGTCAGCATTCTTCCATCTGAAGCGGGCAAGGCAGTTGGCCCCCTTCCTGGAACGTCGCGACCTCGCAACAGTGATCCATGCAACGGTCACCTCAAGATTGGACTACTGTAACGCCCTCTACTTGGGGCTACCTCTGTGCCGGACCCGGAAGTTGCAGCTGGTGCAGAACGCGTCGGCCAGGCTACTATTGGGGCTCTCGAAATGGGAGCACATACGGCCGGGGCTGCGCGGACTGCACTGGCTGCCAATTACCTACCGAGTCCAGTACAAAGTGTTGGTTATTACCTTTAAAGCCCTATATGGCCGAGGACCAGCCTACCTAAGGGACCGTCTCTCCCCATATGAACCCCAGAGGGCACTGAGGTCAGTGGGTAAAAACAAAATGACCATCCCTGGGCCGAGAGAGGCCAAACTCCAAAACACCAGAGCACGGGCCTTTTCAGCCGCGGCTCCTGCACTGTGGAACCAGCTTCCGGAGGAAGTGCGGGCCCTGCGGAACCTCGACCAGTTCCGCAGGGCCTGCAAAACCGCCCTTTTTAGACAAGCTTATAACGATATCGACTGCTGAGTTGCTAGGAACAAAGAACCGCCATCTATAATATTATCTAAACTGGCAGAACCAGCGCCAGAACAGCTTTATTGCTGCCAGATATATATAATGTAGCTTAAACTATGTATTTTAATTTAATTAACTGGTTTTTATATGTTTAATTTTAATTGTTAAATTCAATGTTTTACCTATTTATGATAATGTTGAATTGTTGTTAGCCGCCCTGAGCCGCCTAGGCGGGGAGGGCGAGATATAAATAAAATCTATTATTATTATTATTATTATTATTATTATTATTATTATTATTATTATTAAATCTATTATTGTATGTTAGGCCACACCCCCCTGATGTAGCCAATCCTCCGAGAGTTTACAGTAGTCCCTGTAAGAAGAGCCCTGTAAGCTCTTGGAGGATTGGCTACATAAGAGAGGCGTGGCCTAATATGCAAAGGAGTTCCTGCTACAAGAAAGCCCTGCACTAGAGGTATACAATTTCGGAATTGTCTCCCAAAATCTCTGTGAGAACGAGGCGCTTCCTTGGCTCCAAGATCCAGTTGGATAAGAGTCTCAAAGCTACCGTATGTTCCTTGGCTGTGAGCCGCTCTCCCTTGTTTTTCTTGTTTGGGGTATTTCCATTCCCTCTCAACTGGCAAACAAGGGCTCAGGGCTGCTCGCAATATGCAGGGTGCCAGCGATAAAGCCAGCCGAAAGCGGCTTTTAAGCGTCAAACACCCCATTTAAATATCGATATAAAATCAACAATGCGGTTGCCAAACAGCCCCTGGGACTGGAAAACAACCGGAAAAGCTCTTTAAAATAAAACGGCGTTGGAAGCCCTGCAAAAACTGATGGCGGAGAAAACGGCCCGCCCTCCCGCCGCTCGCTGGTTCCGAGGGATGAGCAGCTGCGCTTGCATTGGCGAGTCTGTCAATATTTGCAAGTCGTAAAACGGCCATTGATGTGTTTGCAAAGCTATAACTTCTGCCCCTTTCTTGTCCTCATCCCCTAGGCTGGTCACGCACGCTGGTGGGAGCAGGAAATCGCGGTGAACGGGAAGATCCAGAAGGGAGAATTAATGACCTACAACCTGACAGAGCTGATCAAACCGGAAGCCTATGAAGTGCGGCTGACACCAGTCACCATATTCGGAGATGGCGACTCGACCATCCGTGTGATCAAATATAGTGGTAAGAAACATGCATGGAGGCTTTATCTAATTTTCTTTCTTTTTTTAGGCCAGTCTCATAAGAACGTAAGAAAAGCCATGTTGGATCAGACCAATGGCCCATCCAGTCCAACACTCTGTGTCACATAAGAACACAAGAGAAGCCATGTTGGATCAGGCCAATGGCCCATCCAGTCCAACACTCTGTGTCACACAATGGCCAAAAAAAACCCCAGGTGCCATCAGGAGGTCCATCACTGGGGCCAGGACACTAGAAGCCCTCACACTGTGCCCCCCCCAAGCACCAAGAATACAGAGCATCACTGACCCAGACATAAGAACATAACAGAAGCCATGTTGGATGAGACCAATGGCCCATCCAGTCCAACATTCTGTATACAAAGTGCCCCAAAAAACCAGGTGCCTTCAGAAGGTCCATCAGTAGGGCCACGACACTAGAAGCTCTCCCTCAAGCACCAGGAATACAGACTATCACTGCCCCAGACAAAAAAACATAAGGGAAGCCATGTTGGATCAGGCCAATGGCCCATCCAGTCCAACACTCTGTGTCACAAGGTGGCCAAAAAAAACCCAGGTGCCATCAGGAGGTCCATCAGCGGGTCCAGGACACTAGAAGTCCTCCCACTGTGCCTCCCCAGGCACCAAAAATACAGACTATCACTGCCCCAGACATAAGAACATAAGAGAAGCCATGTTGGATCAGGCCAGTGGCCCATCCTGTTACACCTCAAACAACTTTTTATTGGGGAAATATTAATATTTCTTAGCTCAAAATGGTAGGCCTACGAGAGGTGAGGTGTATAGGATCTATGTCTTTGTCTACGGAGATAGACCACTGAAAATCCTTTGGTTAATAATGGATTTTATTATAGCATAGGTTTCAAATAGTTACATCCCAATCAAACAATTTCAAGCATACAAGAGGAATACAAGAGGTTACCTGAATAAGCAGGATGGGGGAGGGTGATACAATACCTAAATCTTGCAGGGTAGGCTCAGTCAGAGGAAATGCAAGGCCTCTGGAGGGAGATTTCTCTTGAGAGGAAGGGGGGGTGAGGGTAGGAAGGGGGTGGAGGAAGGTGAGGATGAAGGGATTCCCTTTTTCCTTCCTTTTTCTTCTTCTGCAATGAGCTTTCCTGAACCCGCTACTCGCTACGCTGCCCTAAACCTGACAGGTTGGGTTGTCTGTTTTCTAGGGAAAATTATGTCACATCACTCAATTAACCTACCCAATGAGGGAGCAGAGTGTCACACCAATGGAAAATCGGGGTGTCATATGTGTAATATCCAATCAGAGACCATTCGTATCATAGATCCATACCCCAACATAGGCATTTTAATTACACTGGCCAAATGACTTTATGGCCTTGTTTTTCCCAAAACTGGTTCCTTTGAAGCTCCCCAAAAGTGATAGATTCCTCTCTTAGTGACAAACATGGATGGGCATCCATCAAGTGGTCAGGGGACTGAATGCCTTAGCAATTAATTAAAGAAAAATAGAAACGTTGTTAAAAGTCAGAATTGTGAGATCAGTTTACAGGTTATACCACACATTCACAACAAGAGGAGTACCTAACCTTTAACCTTCGTGTTTCTGCCATCTTGTCCTGAGGATTACCAGACACAAGCCATTTCTTTTTTGTTGGAGGTTTCCTGGGTCATTCTTATTTCCTTATGCTTTGATAACAGGGGTTTTAAAGGTTGCCAAAAGTGAAGGAATTTTTATGGCACTGCCCACACATCTCTCTGAGCCGGAAACTTTTTCATTCCCAGGAGCAGAAAGATGGACGCTTCTCAACCTTTCAGCTGGCATCATGTTGTTCTGGCTTGTGGACCAGAATCACATTACAGACCTGCTTTGGGTTAAGAAGGAACTGGATTTGTCTCCCTTATGTGCAAGAAAGACCATTCCAATTCAAATGGGCATTGCTGTATCCAATTAATATTCTAGGGTTACATTGCAATATCACATTCCAGGGGTGCATGGCTTGGGAATAAGTACAGGGGTGTCTTCCTGGGTATCAATCCAGTCCAACACTCTGTGTCACACAGTGGCCAAAAAGCCCAGGTGCCATCAGGAGATTCACCAGTGCGGCCAGGACACTAGAAGTCCTCCCACTGTTTCCACACCCAGTTTGGTGCCAGTTTGATGTAGTGGTTAAGTGTGCAGACTCTTATCTGGGAGAACCAGGTTTGATTCCCCACTCCTCCACTTGCAGCTGCTGGCATGGCCTTGGGTCAGCCATAGCTCTGGCAGAGGTTGTCCTTGAAAGGGCAGCTGCTGGGAGAGCCCTCTCCAGCCCCACCCACCTCACAGGGTGTCTGTTGTGGGGGAGGAAGGGAAAGGAGATTGTGAGCCTCTCTGAGACTCTTCAGAGTGGAGGGCGGGATATAAATCCAATATCTTCTTCACGTCCAAGCACCAAGAATACAGAGCATAAGAACATAAGAGAAGCCATGTTGGATCAGGCCAGTGGCCCATCCAGTCCAAAACTCTGTATCGTACAATGGCCAAAAAGCTGAGGTGACATCAGGAGGTCCATCAGTGGGGCCAGGACACTAGAAGCCCACCCATTGTTTCCATGCCCAAGCACCAAGAATACAGAGCATAAGAACATAAGAGAAGCCATGTTGGACCAGGCCAATGGCACATCCAGTCCAACACTCTGTGTCACACAGTGGCCAAAAAACCCAGGTGCCATCAGTGGGGCCAGGACACTAGAAGCCCTCCCACTGTGCCCCCCAAGCACCAAGAATACAGAGCATCACTGCCCCAGACATAAGAACATAAGGGAAGCCATGTTGGATCAGGCCAGTGGCCCATCCAGTCCAACACTCTGTGTCACACAGTGGCCAAAAAACCCAGGTGCCATCAGTGGGGCCAGGACACTAGAAGCCCTCCCACTGTGCCCCCCAAGCACCAAGAATACAGAGCATCACTGCCCCAGACATAAGAACATAAGGGAAGCCATGTTGGATCAGGCCAGTGGCCCATCCAGTCCAACACTTTGTGTCACACAGTGGCCAAAAACCCCAGGTGCCATCAGTGGGGTCAGGACACTAGAAGCCCTCCCACTGTGCCCCCCAAGCACCAAGAATACAGAGCAGCACTGCCCGAAACATAAGAACATAAGGGAAGCCATGTTGGATCAGGCCAGTGGCCCATCCAGTCCAACACTTTGTGTCACACAGTGGCCAAAAACCCCAGGTGCCATCAGTGGGGCCAGGACACTAGAAGCCCTCCCACTATGCCCCCCAAGCACCAAGAATACAGAGCATCACTGCCCCAGACAGAGTTCCAACGATACACTGTGGCTAATAGCCACTGACAGTATTCTTCACCGAAGTCCTGTGGCAAGTGCTGCCGCTTCCAAGTTTTAAAAAGGAACAGGAAGTCCTATTGCCAGGGCTGAAAGCAGGAAAGTGGTGGGCGTAGAGTTGCCAGAGCCCCTGGACAGAGGCGGGGATCCCCCACTACCAGGCCTCCCCTCCCCGCCCCTCTGCCAATCAGCTGGCCATAGGAGCGGATTACACTATTAAAGTCACTCCAGTTTTGGAAGGACCTTAATTCGTGTCTGGAGGAAACCTGGATTTGAAAACTTTTAGACGAAACTCCTCCCCAGAAGCTACTAAAAACAGAGTAGGAGAACGAGTCCTCTTATGAACTGGGAACCAGCCCAGAGATGTCGAAATGAATGTCAGATCCGAGGAGCCCATTTCAAGGTAATTAATTTTATAAATAGCACATCAACCTTCGTCATCTGCAGCCTGCAAATGCCAGAAATGAATCCATTAGCGGCAAGCAGTGCCAGGAGAGTTAATTGACAGTTTCCCGCGGCTGGAGAGGGGGCAGGTTGCTGGCAGCGGAGAGGGCGAGAGTTGGCAACCCGGACCAGTAGCCGAAGCCAGTGACTGAAAGGGCCTCAAGGGAGACTGCTGGAATCCGAGGCCTGGGAGGCAGCCAGAAGGCCACGGGGAAATGCCAAAGGAGGTCCCTTGGTCGCTCAGGCTGCAGAAGGGAAGCAACTGGGTTTCCCAGGACCCCTCCGGCCACCGGCAGGAGATGGGAGGGTAGGGTCACCGGATCCAGGTCAAGAAATTCCTAGAGATTTGGGGGTGGAGCCTGGTTAGGACAGGGGCCTCAGAGGGGTCCAATGCCATAAATTCCACTCTTCAAGCCCCAAGAATACAGAGCATCACTGCCCCAGACATCAGAACATAAGAGAAGCCATGTTAGATCAGGCCAATGGCCCATCCAGTCCAACACTCTGTGTCACATCAGAACATAAGAGAAGCCCTGTTGGATCAGGCCAATGGCCCATCCAGTCCAACACTCTGTGTCACACAGTGGCCAAAAAACCCAGGTGCCATCAGGAGGTCCATCAATGGGGCCAGGAATCTAGATGCACTCCCACTATGCCCCCCCAGCACCAAAAATACAGAGCATCACTGTCCTGCACATAAGAACAGAAGAGAAGCCATGATGGACCAGGCCAATGGCCCATCCAATCCAACACTCTGTCACACAGTGGCCCAAAAAACCAGGTCTCATCAGCAGGTCCATCAAGGGGCCAAGACACTAGAAGCCCTCCTACTGTGCCCCCCCCCAAGCACCAAGAATACAGACCATCACTGCCCCAGAAATAAGAACATAAGAGAAGCCATGTTGGATCAGGCCAGTGGCCCATCCACTCCATCACTCTGTGTCACATAAGAACATAGGAGAAGCCATGTTGGATCAGGCCAATGGCCCCTCCAGTCCTACACTCTGTGTCACATAAGAACATAGGAGAAGCCATGTTGGATTAGGCCAATGGCCCCTCCAGTCCAGCACTCTGTGTCACATAAGAACATAGGAGAAGCCATGTTGGATCAGGCCAATGGCCCCTCCAGTCCTACACTCTGTGTCACATAAGAACATAGGAGAAGCCATGTTGGATCAGGCCAATGGCCCCTCCAGTCCAGCACTCTGTGTCACATAAGAACATAGGAGAAGCCATGCTGGATCAGGCCAATGGCCCATCCAGTCCAACACTCTGTGTCACACAGTGACCAAAAAGCCAGGTGCTATCAGGAGGTGCATCAGTGTGGGCAGGACACTAGAAGCCCTCGCACTGTTGCCCCCCAAGTACCAAGAGTACAGAGCATCACTGCCCCAGACAGAGAGTTCCATCTGTACCCTGTGGCTAATAGCCACTGATGGACCTCTGCTCCATATGTTCATTTATTTATTTATTTATTGCTTTACATTTATATCCCGCCCTCTCCGCAAGCGGTCTCAGGGCGGCTTACAACATCATAAGAACAATCAATTCATATAACATATAAAACCATAACTCACTTATCAATTTAAAAACTATTTGCGCTGTCCAATCTTGAAGCTCTTGTCCCTCTTGAAGCTGGCTATGCTTGTAGCCGCCACCCCCTCCTGTGGCAGTGAATTCCACGTGTTAATCACCCTTTGGGGGAAGAAGTACTTCCTTTTATCCGTTCTAACCCGACCGCTCAGCAATTTCATTGAATGCCCACCAGTTCTTGTATTGTGAGAAAGGGAGAAAAGTCTCGTCCAGTCTTAGAAAGCAAGCAGGGGTGGCGGTGGTTAGTACTTGGTGTGGGAGACCACCAAGGAAGTCCAAATGCCAAAGGAGGCCGTCTGGTTGCTCAGGCTGCGGAAGGGCAGCAACTGGGTTTCCCAGGTCCCCTCCGGCCACCAGCAGGGGATGCGAGGAGGGTAGGGTTTCCAGATCCGGGTTAGGAAACTCCTGGAGATTTTGGGATGGAGCCTGGTTTGGACCTCAGTGGGGTCCAATGCTGTAACGTCCACCCTCCAAAGCAGCTGTTCCCTCCAGGGGGACTGGTCTTTGTAGTCTGGAGATGAGCTGCAATTCTAAGGGATTCCCAGGTCTCACCTGGAGGCTGGCATCCCTAGCCAGCAAGACTTTGAAAGTTTTTGTCAAGCTCCTACATATCTCTTTCTCTTAGAAGCTAGGCTGTGGTATTTACTACCTAATAGCCAGGGCCGTCTGGCAGGGGGGGGGGGGGGCGAGGAGTGTTAGTTTCTCATGAAGTATTGTTATGTCTCAGGAGTGTGAGAAGAAGTGCTCTAGCAACTTCGAACATCCTTCTCTCTTTGATACGCAGATCTTCCTCTCTGTCATTTATTGTTGTAACGTTTGACCCTTAAGGTAGAAGTGCCGGCCACATAGTAACGGCTGTGAACCTCCATTATATATGAACATATGAAGCTGCCTTATACTGAATCAGACCCTGGGTCCATCAAAGTCAGTCTTGTCTACTCAGACTGGCAGCTGCTCTCCAGGGTCTCAATTGGAGGTTTTTCACACCTTTTTGCCTGGACCCTTTTTTGGAGATGCCAGGCATTGAACCTGGGACCTTCTGCTTCCCAAGCAGATGCTCTACCACTGAGCCACCGTCCCTTTCCTATCTCTGTGTGTACTTTGATTCTTCCGTTCTTTCAGTTACCTGCCCTCTAGGTCTTAATAAATAAGCGTCTCTAGGTCTTAATAAATGAATCTATTTGAAATAGACAAAGGATGCCGTCATTGGGCCTATCGGAGCTTGACAGTCTTGAGCAGGAAGCAGAGTTTGGGTGGTCTGTCTTTTGGCAAACTCCCTCCCCAAAGGCTCCTGAGCGTGCTTCATCGTCATGGGCAAAGAGAACAAGTCCTCTTCTGTACTGGAAGTTGGCTAAAGCAGAGAGTGGGCATCAGTGGTCAGCTCTAGCAACAGAGGGGGCCCCACTCACAACCTGCTTGCAGACCCAGATCTCCGCACTGCCTGCCTTTCTGTCCTTTCCTGGATGGTGCTGGGAGTTCCCCTGCCACGGCCAAGAGAAGGGCTACTACTGTGTGCCGCTCATATGCCGGGTTGGATTCCCTCTTCCTCCACTCGCACCTGCTGGAATGGCCTTGAGTTAACTATAGCTCTCTCAGGAGTTGTCCTTGAAAGGGCAGCTGCTGTGAGAGCCCTCTCAGCCCCACCCACATCACAGGGTGTCTGTTGTGGGGGAGGAAGAGAAAGGAGATTGTAGGCTGCTCTGAGACTCTGTCCTTGAAAGGGCAGCTGCTGTGAGAGCCCTCTCTAGCCCCACCCACCTCACAGGGTGTCTGTTGTGGAGGAGGAAAGGAAAGGAGATCGTAGGCCACTCTGAGACTCTGTCCTTGAAAGGGCAGCTTCTGGGAGAGCTCTCTCAGCCCCACCAATCTCACAGGGTGCCTGTTGTGGGGGAGGAAGGGAAAGGAGATTTTGGCCACTCTGAGAGGCTGTCCTTAGAAGGGCAGCTGCTGGGAGAGCCCTCTCCAGCCCCACCCACCTCACAGGGTGTCTGTTGTGGGGGAGGAAGGGAAAGGAGATCGTAGGCCGCTCTGAGACTCTGTCCTTGAAAGGGCAGCTGCTGTGAGAGTCCTATCAGCCCCACCCACCTCACAGGGTGTCTGTTATGGGGGGGAGATATAGGAAATTGTCAGCCACTCTGAGACTCTGATTCAGAGAGAAGAGCGGGGTATAAATCTGTAGTCATCGTTGTCATCTTCTTCCTCTTCTTCGTGAGTAGGGTTGCCAAGTCCAATTCAAGAAATATCTGGGGACTTTGGGGGTGGAGCCAGGAGACTTTGGGGGTGGAGCCAGGAGACATTGGGGGTGGGGCCAGGAGCAAGTTGTGACAAGCACAATTGAACTCCAAAGGGAGTTCTGGCCATCACGTTTCAAGGGACTGAACACCTTTTAAATGCCTTCCTTCCATAGGAAATAATGAAGGATAGGGGCACCTTCTTTTGGGGCATATAGAATTGGACCCCCTGGTCCAATCTTTTTGAAACTTGGAGGGTATTTTAAGGAGAGGCACCAGATGCTGCGCTGCAAATTTGGGGCCTCTACCTCAAAAAACAGCACCCGCAAAGCCCCAGATACTTCTGGATCCATTCTCCATTATTTCCTATGGGAATAGCTCTCCATAGGGAATAATAAAGTTCCCAGCAGATATTTCCCTCCCCTCCCCCCGCTTTCTGATGACCCTGAAGCGGGGGGGGGGAGGGCCTCCAAACCAGGGGATCCCCTGCCCCCACCTGGGGATTGGCAACCCTATTCATATCTATAACTTGTGAAGAGACAAACTAGCAGAAGTACAGCTGAGCATGCATTCCAGCACAATCAGACCCTACAGAAGGAAAAAGGGCTCTCAGCAGCGGTCTCCAACAGACACATGCAGCTAGGAATCCGCATCCGAAGCACCCCACTTTCCCCGGTGCCCCTATCCTAGAAGCCTTCCAGGGTCAGCAGCCACTCACCCCCTCTCTGGAACGCAGGCAGCCTCTTCCACACAAAGACAACCGCCCATAGCGGGCAACGACTCGCGCTCGCTCCACCGCCCTACGCCAAGTATTCCTCTGCTCGCTAAGCATTTTGGGAAATGTAGTCCGTAGTGGACTTCAAGCGCTCAGTGATCTGTTTGCCGTTCTCCCCCTCCCCTCCCCCCGCTTTCCCTTTTATGGCCAGCGGGGGGAGGAGGCTCCAAATCGGGGGTCTCCAGGCCTAGCGGGGGATTTGGGAACCCTATTCATGAGCCTTTAGGTGCCAATCAAGGGAGGGCAGGAATTCTGAGCTATAAAGCCGCATTCTCTTGCTTCTGGTTCTCCGGCTGGCTTTTTGGGATTCGTCACCCAGATCCTGTGCCAGGCGTGGCTGCTGGTCCCTGAGGTCACAGCTGGGCTTTCTGGACCTGGATTTCCTCTGAGTCCTGCCAGTGTTTTCTGACTTAGCGGGGGTGCTTTGACTTTTCGCATTGCCGGTTGGAAATTTTTCGATTTCATGCCAGCTGGAAGCAGCGTGGTGAGCTTTTGATGCCCGGAAAGTGTGATAGAAACACATTAAGACGTAAATAGAATCAGCTGGAAGAAGCAGAATTATTTTCGTTTCTTTTTCTAGCTCTGGATGACACCAGGCTCGATTGGTGCTGTCTAGAGACAAGGAGAGCAAGGGGGAAAGAACTGAGAATTGTGGGGAATTGCAGCCAGCAGCCAGGGAATCCACCAGGTCTTCGGCCTTTGCCATGACTTCTAAGAACATCAGAAGAGCCCTGCTGGGTCAGGCCAGGGAGGGTCCATCTAGTCCAGCATCCTGTCTCCCACAGTGGCCAGCCAGTTCTTCTGGAGGGCCAACTGCAGGGCAGAGAGGCAGAGGCCTTCATAAGAACCTCAGAAGAACCCTGTTTGATCAGACCAGTGAGGGTCCATCCAGTCCAGCCTCCTCACACAGTGGCCAACCAGTTCCTCTGGAGGGCCAACAACAGGGCAGAGAGGCCGAGGCCTTCATAAGAACATCAGAAGAGCCCTGCTGGGTCAGACCAGGGAGGGTCCATCTAGTCCAGCATGCTGCCTCATACAGTGGCCAGTAAGTTCCTCTGGAGGGCCAACAACAGGGCATGCAGGCTGCGGCCTTCCCCTGAGAAGAACATCAGGAGAGCCCTGCTGGTTCAGAACAGTGAGGGTCCATCTAGTCCAGCCTCCTGTCTTCCACAGTAGCCAACCAGTTCCTCTGGAGGGCCCACAACAGGGCATGGAGGCTGAGGCCTTCCCCTTAGAAGAGCATCAGAAGAGCCCTCCTGGGTCAGACCAGTGAGGGTCCATCTAGTCCAGCATTCTGTCTCACACAGAGGCCAGCCAGTTCCTCTGGAGGGCCAACAACAGGGCAGAGAGGCCAAGCCTTTATAAGAACATCAGAAGAGCCCTGCTGGATCAGACCAGTGAGGGTCCATCTAGTCCAGCCTCCTGTCTCACACAGTGGCCAACCAGTTCCTCTGGAGGGCCAACAACAGGGCAGACAGGCCGAGGCCTGTGAGGCAGGTGGTGCTTGAGAGGAACAGCTCTGCAAGAACTTGCAATTGACCCAAGGCCATTCCAGCAGGCGCAAGTGGAGGAGTGGGGAATCAAACCCGGTTTGCCCAAATAAGACTCCATGCACTTAACCACTACACCAAACTGGCTCTCATGGTATCATGGCTAGATAGCGGAGGCTCAGACACAAATGCTCACTGTGCCCAGGCATTCTCTCAGCTCACAACTTCCCCTTCTTTCATCCCCAGGGTTGCTGTAATTATAATATGTGAAAGACAGAATTTTGTATGGTGCCCTGAATTCCTTGCAGGAATTCCTTCTGGGCAGGAAGTTGGCTAGACAGCCGGGGTCCTTTCCCTGGGATCTGCCAGATCTGAAAGCACCAAGCTGAAACAAGTCTTAGGCTGTTTTTACACTAGCGGTTTGCAACTCTCTGTCACCACATTGGGAACTCACCTTTTGCATTACCTAACGTTCTCACAACTGTTTTGCATCTTTGCTGCCCGAAGCAACTACATTTGTGTTTCGGTGAGATGAGTTTCTGAGGTGCTGCTGCAACGTTTTTCTCCACACTAGTTGTGATCCGGTCTTTTCTCTACAGGCGTTTCAAACTTGTATGGTAGACGTTTTCATGCGTTTTAAAAGACTCCTCCAAAAGCCACAAGGTGCAGTAATTTGCATGAGAACTGACAGCCCTTGAAATTTTTACATGTCATTGCTTGCCTCATCTAGTAATTTAAATGTGTATTCTTTTGCAGTGTTGACACCATTTCCAAGCAATCGTATACACTTAACTAAGCGCTGGTATTCCGGCTGCCCTCTGATCAGAGACACCCCACCCTCCCAAATTGAAATGCTTAAATGTAAAAGGGAAATAATTAAAGCGGAACAGTGGCAGGCAATTTGAAGACGCTAAAACTCTGGATCAAACTGAATGTAAAAACACCCTTAGTGTGGCATGTTCTGCCAAGTAGGTTTTTCTTTCTTTTCATCGTCATCATCAGCCTTTATTGGCATAAAAGAGATCAGTTATACAAAGTAAGGGGATTACCAAGTCATACAGAATAAAAACTGCCCATAAAATGCAAAAGATACAGTTAAGATTTAGAAGCAACATTACCGATTAAAACTACTGTTACAAAATCCTTTGGCATATCACGGTGGCCAAAAAAATGAACTTGGCTGCTATTTCAGTGTCTGTCGGGGAAGAAACCGCTCAGGAGCCTACAGACGTTTAAGGCATTTGCGCAGCCGCCTGATTTCTCTAAAATGGGACGCAGAAGTGAATTACAAAGCTGTGAATATAGCAAACATTGGAGCAAGACATGAGGGACTGTTTCAACAGATGTGTGGTCACAAGGACAGTATCTAAGAGAGTAGGTCGTCTTGCTACATCTGCCAAGAAGTATGGTAAGAGGGCAGAGTTCATGTTGGATCAGGCCAATGTTCCATGTTTTTCACAGTTCATGTTGGATCAGGCCAATGGCCCGTCCAGTCCAACACTCTGTGTCACAGAGAGGCCAAAAAAAAACAGGCGCCATCAGGAGGTCCATCAGTGGGGCCAGGATACTAGACGCTCTTCAACTCTGGCCTCCCCAAGCACCAAGAATCCAGCACATCACTTGCCCCAGACAGAGAGTTCCAACGATAAGCTGTGGCTAATAGCCACGGACGGACCTCTGCTCCATATGCTCATCCTCTTTTCAAGTGTTAGCATGTGGGTGAAATGAAGGGAAGGTACAAACACGGGCAGCTTTGATCTCCTGGACAGAAGGGTGGGATAAAACTGTGATTACGTCAGGGCTTTTTTGTTGTTGCAGGAACTCCTTTGCATATTAGGCCACACCCCCTGATGTAGCCAATCCTCCTGGGGCTTACAGTAGGCCCTGTGCAAGAGCCTTGTAAGCTCTGGGAGGATTGGCTACATCAAGGGTGTGTGGCCTAATATGCAGGGCTGGCATTCTAGGAGAGCTCCTTTGCATATAAGGCCACACCCCCTGATGTAGCCAATCCTCCTGGGGCTTATGATACAAGAGCCTTGTAAGCTCTTGGAGGATTGGCTGCGTCAAGGGGGTGTGGCTTAATATGCAAAGGAGTTGCTGCCCCCCCAAAAAATAAAAGGACCCTGAATCGCGTCATGGACAGAACCAAATCTGAAGGGTGTGGGCGACCACTTCGTACTGATCCCATCATCTTTTCTCTCTCTTTCTTGTAGCCCCAATGAACCCTCACCTACGTAAGTATTTGAAATTTATTAATGGATTTATTCGGGTTGATGTTGGTGCCCTGGGGGTTGTGCTGGCGATGAGCATGGTGCTCTCCGTCCAAAGCCATGATTTAAAGAGGGTGGGGGAGAACTGGGCGGAGGAAGAAAGCCCGTGGTTTCCGCCTCCTCCCTTTGAATTTTGAAAGCGACAGGCAGTCAGGGAGTTCCATTCGAGGCAGTCTTGCTCCTCTCCCCCTTCCATGGTGGCGTCAGAGACGTCTGTGTCCCACCCAGCCCAGAGTAAAGCATGGACTGAAGTCAAGGACTGTGCGGTTTTGTCCACCTTGAGGGTGTGTGTGTGTGGAGGGGGACTCTGGTTGGCTGAATCCCTGCTGCGTGGAAACGAAGAAGCTTGTGAGCTCTCGTTGCACGGATATCACGATTCATGTGAACATGGTATCGATCTGTTGGCAGGAGAATTCCACTGCAGCTTTGAGGACAGCAACATCTGTTTGTTCACCCAAGACGCGCAGGACAACTTCGACTGGACGAGGCAGAACATTATCCTCCGAGACACAAAGTACACCCCGAACACAGGGCCCACCGCTGATAGGTCCGGCTCAAAGGAAGGTAAAGTGTGTCTAAAGTGTTTGTAAGGTATTCTAAAAGGTAATCCCCCGTGCAAGCACCAGTCGTTTCCGACTCTGGGGTGACGTTGCTTTCACAACGTTTTCACGGCAGACTTTTTACGGGGTGGTTTGCCCTTGCCTTCCCCAGTCGTCTGCACTTTCCCCCCAGCAAGCTGGGGACTCCTTTGACCGACCTCGGAAGGAGGGAAGGCTGAGTCAACCTCAAGCCAGCTACCTGAAAACCCAGCTTCCACCGGGGATCGAAGTCAGGTCGTGAGCAGAGAGTTCGAACTGCAGTACTGCAGCTTTACCACTCTGCTTGCACCAGGGGGCTCTTTTAATCTTAGGAAAAGGAAAGGAAAGGTCCCCTGTGCAAGCACCAGTCGTTTCCGACTCTGGGGTGACGTTGGTTTCACAACGTTTTCACGGCAGACTTTTTACGGGGTGGTTTGCCACTGCCTTCCCCAGTCATCTACACTTTCCCCCCAGCAAGCTGGGGACTCCTTTGACCGACCTCGGAAGGATGGAAGGCTGAGTCAGTTTGGTGTAGTGGTTAAGTGTGCGGACTCTTATCTGGGAGAACGGGTTTGATTCCCCATTCCTCCACTTGCACCTGCTGGCATGGCCTTGGGTCAGCCATAGCTCTGGCAGAGGTTGTCCTTGAAAGGGCAGCTTCTGGGAGAGCCCTCTCCAGCCCCACCCACCTCACAGGGTGTCTGTTGTGGGGGAGGAAGGGAAAGGAGATTGTGAGCCACTCTGAGACTCTTCAGAGTGGAGGGTGGGATATAAATCCAATATCTTCTTCATCTTCTGAGTCAACCTCGAGCCGGCTACCTGAAAACCCAGCTTCCGCCGGGGATCGAACTCAAGTCGTGAGCAGAGGGCTCAGACTGCTGTACTGGAGCTTTACCGCTCTGTGCCACGGGGCTCTTAAAAGGTGCTCTAGGAAGGGGAAATGGCTGCCTTGGGATATTTATGTAAATAAAAAAGCAGTAAGAGACACCATAAGTTTTAAACAACCAGACAGTGTAATGTAGAGGCCAGTGGTGTTCTGACCAAGCTTGCACATAGAACTTCAAATAAACAAGAGCATGTAGCAAAAAGACAATAACAGAAGACAGTTCGAAAACGGTCTTTCCAATCCCGAAGGAGTAACAGTCTTCCAGTATTTAGTTCGTAGAACTAAAGGAAGCCTTCGAAAGACGTCTGTTCAAGATATCAAGACGTTTCATCCGTCTTTCTTCAGTTTGGAGGCTTATTTATCACTGGAGCCAATCTTTACAATACATTCATAGAAGAAACAAGGTTAAAAACATATCTGTTCGATTTCCAGGCTCTAAAGTGTTTATAAACAGCTCTAGGAAGGGGAGAGCCAGTTTGGTGTAGTGGTGAAGTGCTGCGGACTTTTATCTGGGAGAACCGGGTTTGATTCCCCACTCCTCCACTTGCACCTGCTAGCATGGCCTTGGGTCAGCCATAGCTCTGGCAGAGGTTGTCCTTGAAAGGGCAGCTGTTGTGAGAGCCCTCTCCAGCCCCACCCACCTCACAGGGTGTTTGTTGTGGGGGAGGAAGGTAAAGGAGGTTGTGAGCCGCTCTGAGATTCGGAGATTCGGAGGGCGGCATATAAATCCAATACCTTCTTCTTCTACACCAAACTGGCTCTATTGTGTGAGCTTAATCCTGTATGCAATACTCTTCCATCAATAACATATTAATGACAGAGAGCCAGTTTGGTATAGTGAGAGTCAGTTTGGTGTAGTGATTAAGTGTGCGGACTCTTATCTGGGAGAACCAGGTTTGATCCCCCACTCCTCCACTTGCACCTGCTAGCATGGCCTTGGGTCAGCCATAGCTCTGGCAGAGGTTGTCCTTTAAAGGGCAGCTGCTGTGAGAGCCCTCTCAGCCCCACCCATCTCACAGGGTGTCTGTTGTGGGGGAGGAAGGTAAAGGAGATTGTGAGCCGCTCTGAGACTCTTGGGAGTGGAGGGCGGGATATAAATCCAATATCTTCATCTACCTCCCAGGATGTCTGTTGTGGGGGGGGGGGGGAGGTAAAGGAGATTGTGAGCTGCTCTGAGACTCTTGGGAGTGGAGGGCGGGATATAAATCCAGTATCTTCATCTACTTCACAGGGTGTCTCTTGGGGGGGGGGGAGGTAAAGGAAATTGTGAGCCGCTCTGAGACTCTTCGGAGTGGAGGGCGGGATATAAATCCAACATCTTCATCTACCTCACAGGGTGTCTGTTGTGGGGGAGGAAGGGAAAGGAGATTGTGAGCCGCTCTGAGACTCTTCGGAGTGGAGGGCGGGATATAAATCCAATATCTTTATCTACCTCACAGGGTGTCTGTTGTGGGGGAGGAAGGGAAAGGAGATTGTGAGCTGCTCTGAGACTCTTTGGAGTGGAGGGCGGGATATAAATCCAATATCTTCATCTACCTCACAGGGTGTCTGTTGAGGGGGAGAAGGGAAAGGAGATTGTGAGCCGCTCTGAGACTCTTCAGAGTGGAGGGCGAGATATAAATCCAATATCTTCATCTACCTCACAGGGTGTCTGTTGTGGGGGAGGAAGGGAAAGGAGATTGTGAGCCGCTCTGAGACTCTTCGGAGTGGAGGGCGGGATATAAATCCAGTATCTTCATCTACTTCACAGGATGTCTGTTGTGGGGGAGGAAGGGAAAGGAGATTGTGAGCCGCTCTGAGACTCTTCGGAGTGGAGGGCGGGATATAAATCCAATACCTTCTTCATCTTCTTCCTTGGGACATAGGCTGGTTCCAGACTGGAATTTTATGGTGCCCCAGGGGCTCTTTGGAAACCAATCAGAAAACCACGTACAAACACTCATGTGTGCCTCCTGTCCGGGTCCCCTACTCACCCGGTCTTCTGGTGTCCTCAAAGTCCTCAAAGAGCTATCACTTTCAAAGCGATAGCAAATTTCTGAGCTGCACACCAGTTGCTTCTTTGGTGTTTGGATGCGGAAGCGCGCAAGCAGGACGGATTGGTGGTGTGAATCCACCAATCTGCTCTAGGCGCTCACCGGTATTCTTTTAAAAAAAAAAACTGTGCATGTCCACTAAAAATGTATGGGAAAAAAAGAAACCCAAACCACAACAAAGGAATGCTGCGCTGCAGCCGTCGCACCGCGCCAAGGCACCCTGCGGGTGGGATTGTGTCACCTTGCACTGGAACTTGTGGAGGGGATTTGGCTGCTCCTTTTTGAGCTGGCTGGTTTCCAAACACCTCCCGTGCGCCCCAAGCTGCTGGTCAAGAATGAGCCATAGTGTTAAGAACATAAGAGAAGCCATGTTGGATCAGGCCAATGGCCTATCCAGTCCAACACTCTGTGTCACATAAGAACATAAGAGAAGCCATGTTGGATCAGGCCAGTGGCCCATCCAGTCCCACACTCTGTGTCACACAGTGGCCAACAAAACCCAGGTGCAATCAGGAGGTCCATCAGTGGGGCCAGAACACTAGAAGCCCTCCCACTGGGCCGCCTAAAGCACCAAGAATACAGAACAACACTGCCCCAGACATAAGAACATAAGAGAAGCCATGTTGGACCAGGCCAATGGCCCATCCAGTCCAACATTCTGTGTCACACAGTGGCCAAAAAAACCCAGGTGCCATCAGGAGGTCCATCAGTGAGGCCAGGACACTAGAAGCCCTCCCACTGTGCCCCCCCAAGCACCAAGAATATAGACCATCACTGCCCCGGAGATAAGAACATAAGAGAAGCCATGTTGGATCAGGCCAGTGGCCCATCCAGTCCAACACTCTGTGTCACACAGTGGCCAACAAAACCCAGGGACTTTCTGGAGGTCCACCAGTGGGGCCAGGACACTAGAAGCCCTCACCCTGTTGCCCCTCCCAAGCACCAAGAATACAGAGCATCATTGCCCCCCCAAAAGAGTTTGGGAACTCCTTGTATACACCATGGCTGCTTCCGCTCAGTGTTGGCAATTGTTCAGTCACTGTAGTTGGGTGTTCCTGTGGGGAGAAGCCTGCTAGCACAACAATAGCACAATTTCCCATTTTGTGGGATGGACAGTTGTGACAGATAGCTGGCCATTGCAGGCTTAGAAGCAGTGCTGTGTGGGTGAGAGGAGTGAAATTTCATGATTGACAGCTAACGGAACTCACTCCGACTGGGAGAATTTCTGCTGTCAAAAAGGAGCAGTTGAGTGAGTGAGGCAGTTGGGGATTGGCTGGAAAAAGAGGGGTAGTTTTGAGAGAATCTCTAGTGCAGGGGTGGCCAATGGTAGCTCTCCAGATGTTTTTTTGCCTACAACTCCCATCAGCCCCAGCCATCTCCTATGCTGGCTGGGGCTGATGGTAGTTGTAGGCAAAAAACATCTGGAGAGCTACCCTTGGCCACTCCTGCTCTAGTGTGACAAGAGTTAAAAAAGTGGAGTCTGTTTCCGAGGCAGGGTGGGGCGGCTTTGGAAAGACTCAGGAGGAGACTGTGCCAGAAGTTAAAACAGTCTCTGTGTGAAAATCAAAGAATCACATCTCGTGAAGGAAAATAGTTCTCCTGTATTAAGCTTAGGGCCCAGGGTGAAAAGACTGGGATATCAGGATTTAGCAACGGGTTTGAGATGGCGCTGAAAGGCCCCCAAAGTGTCGAAGGTCTGGGTTATTTTGTTGGGTTTCTGATGCAATTTCACTTCCTGTTGTCATGAGTTAATTAAGTGTTTGTATATGCATGCTGATGTTTAGCCAGTGCGTAGGTAGAGCCAATGAGAACGTGTGCACGTACTTCCCGCCAAGGCTAGGTGTCAATATGCATAGTGACCATTGAGGGAGAGCCCTAATAGGCTAATCCATATCTTTGGGTGGTGGTCTAGGGGAAACCATTTGGTCAGTTCTATTGCCCTTTGTGCAAAGCCCTTAGATCTCCATGCAGTTGAAGTTAGGACTCGAGAGAGTCGAGATGTAGCCTAGAACCTAGATAGGATATTGAATCCTTCTTTGTTTTCTAGAAATCCCAGCCAACCTTTTCCTCATTAGTAAAGTAAACTACTTTTATTCTTAAGCTAAACCGTGTGCCTGGCTGTTATTCGTGGTTCTCTCCACGTTACTCTGCTAATCGTATATCTGAACCCCAAAAAGAATCACATCTCGTGAAGGAAAACAGTTCTCCTGTATTAAGCTTAGGGCCCAGGGTGAAAAGACTGGAACAGCAGGACTTAGCAAAGGGTTGGAGATGGCGTTGAAAGGCCCCCAAAGTGCCAAAGGTCCGGGTTATTTATCTTAAGGAGAAGTTAATAACAATCTTGCCAGAGGAAAGGGGTCTTGTGGAGAGACCTTAGTCCTAAGTTGATGAGACAAAGCTGAGTACACTCAAATCCGGGGGTGGCCAAACTTGCTTAATATAAGAGCCACATAGAATAAACATCAGATGTTTGAGAGCCGCAAGACATGAATGTCAGATGTTTGAGGGAGGGAGGGAGGGAGGGAAGGAAGGAAGGAAGGAAGGAAGGAAGGAAGGAAGGAAGGAAGGAAGGAAGGAAGGAAGGAAGGAAGGAAGGAAGGAAGGAAGGAAGGAAGGGGAAGAAGACTGCAGATTTATACCCCGCCCTTCTCTCTAAGACTCAGAGCAGCTTACAGTCTCCTATATGTTCTCCCCCCACAACAGACACCCTGTGGGGCTGAGAGGGCTCTCACAGCAGCTGCCCTTTCAAGTACAAGTCCTGCGAGAGCTCTGGCTGACCCAAGGCCATTCCAGCAGGTGCAAGCGGAGGAGTGGGGAATCAAACCCAGTTCTCCCAGATAAGAGAGCTCTGGCTGACCCAAGGCCATTCCAGCCGGTGCAAATGGAGGAGTGGGGAATCAAACCCAGTTCTCCCAGATAAGAGAGCTCTGGCTGACCCAAGGCCATTCCAGCAGGTGCAAGCGGAGGAGTGGGGAATCAAACCCAGTTCTCCCAGATAAGAGAGCTCTGGCTGACCCAAGTCCATTCCAGCAGGTGCAAGTGGAGGAGTGGGGAATCAAACCCGGTTCTTCCAGATAAGAGTCTGCACACTTCACCACTACACCAAACTGGCTGGGAGGGAGGGGGTGGGAAGAAGGAAGGAAAGGAAATATATGGGGAGGGAAGAGAGAGGGAGACGTTGAAAGAAAGCAACTTTAAATGCATTCTCCAAGCCGCCAGCTGGCTTGGCTTGGAGAAGTGATTTAAAGAGACAAATGCCTTTTCCAATCCAGCTGACCAGGCGGTGAGAGCTTCAAGAGCCACACAGTCTATCTCCCGAGCCACAGTTTGGCCACCCCTGCTCAAGGCTATGCGATTATAACATGTGATGTTTAACAGGAAATCTAGATTAAGTAGCCTCAAAGAGTAAACCTTTTTAACATCTGTAATACCCGAAGGGGAAGCCAAACAATTTTCAGTGCAAAACCGTCTTCTGGGAAGGCAACAACTGCAGATACAGTTCTGTGATTAGCTTTAAGCTCCCGTCCGCCAGTTCAAACCCCCTGTGCGTCTATCGATTCCCTTCCCTGCCAGGGTGCTTAAATAAAACACAATTTGGTTAAGTCTTTACCTATCGTGGAGGGAAAATTTTGATAACTGAAGCAACGAAAAGCTGATCGTTTAAGAGGGAAGATGATTGAAGCGGTTGTCACGGCAGCCTATTCACACCTCTTGTTTTCATTTAGAAGACGAGGTCAGCTCCATTCTAAAGATGGGCTCCATGTGAGTAGGCAGTAAGGAAAAAAGACCTTTCCCAGAATGCAACTGTTGTTTGGGCAGTTAAAAGAACTGACCCAGATGGCAGGGCATTCTTAGCCCTGAATCAACTCCCTTTGGTTTCATGGTTTTGTGGAGAGCCAGCTTGGGGTAGTGGTTAAGTGTGCGGACTCTTATCTGGGAGAACTGGGTTTGATTCCCCACTCCTCCACTTGCATCTGCTAACATGGCCTTGGGTCAGCCAGAGCTCTCTTATCTGGGAAAACCGGGTTTGATTCCCCACTCCTCCACTTGCACCTGCTAGCATGGCCTTCGGTCAGCCAGAGCGTTCTTATCTGGGAGAACTGGGTTTGATTCCCCACTCCTCCACTTGCACTTGCTGGAATGGCCTTGGGTCAGCCATAGCTCTCTTATCTGAGAGAACCGGGTTTGATTCCCTACTCCTCCACTTGCACCTGCTAGCATAGCCTTGGGTCAGCCAAAGCTCTCTTATCTGGGAGAACCGGGTTTGATTCCCCACTCCTCCACTTGCAGCTGCTAGCATGATCTTGGGTCAGCCATAGCTCTGGCAGAGGTTGTCCTTGAAGGGGCAGCTGCTGTGAGAGCCCTCTCAGCCCCACTCACCTCACAGGGTGTATGTTGAGAGGGAGGAAGGTAAAGGAGATTGTGAGCCACTCGGAGACTCTTCAGAGTAGAGGGCGGGATATAAATCCAATATCTTTACCTACCTCACAGGGTGTCTGTTGTGGGGGAGGAAGGGAAAGGAGATTGTGAGCTGCTCTGAGATGCTTCGGAGTAGAGGGCGGGATATAAATCCAATATCTCCTTCTTCTTCTAATGCAAGACTCTTAATAGTTTTGCGCAGGGGTGTCAAACATACAGCCGGGGGTCCCGGAACCGGCCTTCCATGTCTCTTATCCAGCCTCTGAGCTACTAGTGCAAGGGAGGGAAGGTAGGAGACTGCCGGGGGAGGGGAGGGGGGGCAGCAGGCGCATGCAATGAGAGGTGTTTGGTCAAAGCAAACATAAGAGAAGCCCTGTTGGATCAGGCCAACAGCCCATCCACTCCAGCACTCTGTGTCACACAGTGGCCAAAAAACCCCAAGTGCCATCAGGAGGTCCACCAGTGGGGCCAGGACACTAGAAGCCCTTCCACTGTGCCCCCCTCAAGCACCAAGAATACAGAGCAGCACTGCCCCAGACAGAGAGTTCCAATGATAAGCTGTGGCTAATAATTACTGATGGACCTCTGCTCCATATGCTTATCCAATCCCCTCTTGAAGGTGGCTATGCTTGTAGCCGCCACCACCTCCTGTGGCAGTGAATTCCACGTGTTAATCACCCTTTGGGTGAAGAAGGATTTCCTTTTATCCGTTTTAACCCAACTGCTCAGCAATTTCATGGAATGCCCACGAGTTCTCTTATTGTGAGAAAGGGAGAAAAGTACTTCTTTCTCTACCTTCTCCATCCCATGCAGAACTTTGTCAACCTTTATCATGTCACCCTTCAGTTGACGTTTTTCAAGCTTAAGAGCCCCACGCGTTTACGCCAGTTTGGTGTACTGGTGAAGTGTGTGGACTCATATCCGGGGGAACTGGGTTTGATTCCCCACTCCTCCACTTGCACCTGCTGGAACGGCCTTGGGTCAGCCATAGCTCTGGCAGAGGTTGTCCTTGAAAGGGCAGCTGCTGTGAGAGCCCTCTCAGCCCCATCCACCTCACAGGGTGTCTGTTGTGGGGGAGGAAGGGAAAGGAGATTGTGAGCCGCTCTGAGACTCTCCGGAGTGGAGGGCGAGATATAAATCCAATATCTTCATCTACCTCACAGGGTGTCTGTTGTGAGGGAGGAAGGGAAAGGAGACCGTGAGCCGCTCTGAGACTCTTCGGAGTGGAGGGCGAGATATAAATCCAATATCTTCATCTACCTCACAGGGTGTCTGTTGTGGGGGAGGAAGGGAAAGGAGATTGTGAGCCGCTCTGAGACTCTTCGGAGTGGAGGGTGGGATATAAATCCACTATCTTCATCTACCTCACAGGGTGTCTGTTGTGGGGGAGGAAGGGAAAGGAGATTGTGAGCTGCTCTGAGACTCTTTGGAGTGGAGGGCGGGATATAAATCCAATATCTTCATCTACCTCACAGGGTGTCTGTTGTGGGGGAGGAAGGGAAAGGAGATTGTGAGCCGCTCTGAGACTCTTTGGAGTGGAGGGCGGGATATAAATCCAATATCTTCATCTACCTCACAGGGTGTCTGTTGTGGGGGAGGAAGGGAAAGGAGACCGTGAGCCGCTCTGAGACTCTTCGGAGTGGAGGGCGAGATATAAATCCAATATCTTCATCTACCTCACAGGGTGTCTGTTGTGGGGGAGGAAGGGAAAGCGGATTGTGAGCCACTCTGAGACACTACGGAGTGGAGGGCAAGATATAAATCCAATATCTTCATCTACCTCACAGGGTGTCTGTTGTGGGGGAGGAAGGGAAAGGGGATTGTGAGCCACTCTGAGACACTTCGGAGTGGAGGGCAAGTTATAAATCCAATATCTTCATCTACCTCACAGGGTGCCTGTTGTGGGGGGGAGGAAGGGAAAGGAGATTGTGAGCCGCTCTGAGACTCTTCGGAGTGGAGGGCGGGATATAAATCCAATATCTTCATCTACCTCACAGGGTGCCTGTTGTGGGGGGGAGGAAGGGAAAGGAGATTGTGAGCCGCTCTGAGACTCTTCGGAGTGGAGGGCGGGATATAAATCCAATATCTTCATCTACCTCACAGGGTGCCTGTTGTGGGGGGAGGAAGGGAAAGGAGATTGTGAGCCGCTCTGAGACTCTTCGGAGTGGAGGGCGGGATATAAATCCAATATCTTCATCTACCTCACAGGGTGCCTGTTGTGGGGGGGGGGAGGTAAAGGAGATTGTGAGCCGCTCTGAGACTCTTCGGAGTGGAGGGCGGGATATAAATCCAATATCTTCATCTACCTCACAGGGTGTCTGTTGTGGGGGAGGAAGGGAAAGGGGATTGTGAGCCACTCTGAGACACTTCGGAGTGGAGGGCAAGATATAAATCCAATATCTTCATCTACCTCACAGGGTGTCTATTGTGGGGGAGGAAGGGAAAGGAGATTGTGAGCCGCTCTGAGACTCTTTGGAGTGGAGGGCGGGATATAAATCCAATATCTTCATCTACCTCACTGGGTGTCTGTTGTGGGGGAGGAAGGTAAAGGAGATTGTGAGCCCCTCTGAGACTCTTTGGAGTGGAGGGCAGGATATTAATCCAATATCTTCATCTACCTCACAGGGTGACTGTTGTGGGGGAGGAAGGGAAAGGAGATTGTGAGCCGCTCTGAGACTCTTCGGAGTGGAGGGCGGGATATAAATCCAATATCTTTTTCTTCTTTCTTCATAGGGAAAGTGTTCCAACCCTTTAATCATTCCCGTTGCCCTTTTCTGCACTTTTTCCAATGCTATAATATCTTTTTTGAGGTGCGGTGACCTGAAAAGATACTATATATTTCAAGAAATACAAATGGCTACCAGGCACAACTATGAGGTAAAACAGTGTGTGGGGAGAGGCATCAGAGAATGAGGAGGGATGGTACTTCCCCCCCACACACACACCTCCTCTGACCACAGCTCTGCAAAGATTGGCAAGGCATGGAGAGGTGATTTGCTAACAAAGGGTTGGAGGCAGCATGGGAGAGAGGAGGAAGGGCGGCACATGGATTGGGAGGGTGGACTATGTTCTTCGGTGACAAGGGGGTTGTATATGGATTGGCTGTGGAAATTCTAATCTTATCTGTAGTGCTCTTGTAAGCTGTGGGTCATTTTGTGTTTTTCAGGACTGGAAGCCATGGCCTGTTCATTGTTTAAACTTCCTTCCTTCCTGTTGTAATTGTGATTATGTTTCTGGATTTCAATGGCTTCTCTGTGTAATCTAACATGGTAATTGGATGTGTTGTCCAGCATTACAGTGTCCTGGAATAAGATCCTGTGTCCTAAGAACATAAGAGAAGCCATGTTGGATCAAGCCCATGGCCCATCCAGTCCAACACTCTATGTCACATAAGAACATAAGAGAAGCCCTGTTGGATCAGGCCAATGGCCCATCCAGTCCAACACTCTGTGTCACATAAGAACATAAGAGAAGCCCTGTTGGATCAGGCCAATGGCCCATCCAGTCCAACACTCTGTGTCACACAGTGGCCAAAACAAACAGGTGCCATCAGGAGGTCCATCCGTGGGGCCAGGACACTAGAAGCCCTCCCACTGTGCCCCACCAAGCACCAAGAATACAGAGCATCAGTGACGCAGACATAAGAACATATGAGAAGCCCTGTTGGATCAGGGCAATGGCCCTTCCAGTCCAACACTCTGTGTCACACAGTGGCCAAAAAACCCAGCTGCCATCAGGTGTTTAAGAAAAAAAAACACAAGTGGGGCTAGAAGCCCTCCCTCTGCGCCCCGCCCTCAAGCACCAAGAATACAGAGCATCCCTGCCCCAGACAGAGAGTTCCAACAATACACTGTGGCTAATAGCCACTGATGGACCTCTGCTCCATATTTTTATCTAACCCCCTCTTGAAGGTGGCTATCCTTGTGGCCGCCACCACCTCCTGCGGCAATGAATTCCACATGTTAATCACCCTTTGGGTGAAGAAGGACTTCCCAAGTCTGTAGTGTCTTTCATCTTCTTTTCTACCCCACCTGTGGAGTCCCCAGCTTCCTGGGGCAAAAGCGTAGAGGACCGGGGAAGGCAGTGGCAAACCGCCCCGTCAAAAAGTCTGCCGTGAAAACGTCGTGATGCAACGTCACCCAAGTCGGAAACGACTGGCGCTTGCACAGGGGGACTACCTTTACTGTTTATTGCGATAAACGGGTTCCCCCTGAACCCCCAAAAGAAAAATGAAGTCAGTCAGGTAGATCCATTCCAAAATTTTTACTGATATCCGCAGGAGCACAACACCAGGCAAGCTCAGTATACAGAATACCAACAGTACATTTTATTCCTAAACCCGGCGACAGGTCCCTGCCCCCATTCCCCATTAGCTGAGGTAATAGAATCCTAGAATCCTAGAGTTGGAAGGGACCTCCAGGGTCATCTAGTCCAACCCGCCGCACAATGCAGGGAACTCACAAACACCTCCCCCTCAATTCACAGGATCTAAAAAGGGAGTACAGTCTTACCGTCCGCCTTCTACATGTAACTCTTTGATATGATCCCCGTCCCTTCAACATACATTGACCATGTAAATTAAGCAATTGCCTATGCTGGACATGATAGTGAAGATATACAAGGCTATTAAGTATTCTCATTTCTTATCTGCACACCCCATCGCTTAACCTTTACCGTACTTTCATTTCTCCCTGCCAAGAAAACCCCTTTACCTAATCTCTTGACCACGTGAAGCTCCAAGCTGTAGCTAGTACAAAAGCTCAGTTATAATATGCAGTATCCTTAAATTTCACTTTTGCTTTTTGACTAGGTTGGCTTAAGTTAACCCAAAATCATTCCTCTCAGTATGAAATAGATGAGATGTCCAAATGTTGGACCATCTTTCTTTCTTTCTTTCTTTCTTTCTTTCTTTCTTTCTTTCTTTCTTTCTTTCTTTCTTTCTTTCTTTCTTTCTTTCTTTCTTTCTTTCTTTCTTTCTTTCTTTCTTTCTTTCTTTCTTTCTTCAACATAGTGCTCCTACAGATATCAGTAGAAATCAGTCAGTCTCATAATGCCCCTGTATAAATCGATGGTGCAGTCTCATTTGAAATACTGTGTGCAATTCTGGTCACCGCACCTCAAAAAGGATATTATAGCATTGGGGGAAAGTCCAGAAAAGGCCAACAAGAATGATTAAAGGTTTGGAACACTTTCCCTATGAAGAAAGGTTAAAACGCTTGGGGATCTTTAGCTTGGAGAAACGTCGACTGCGGGGTGACATGATAGAGGTTTACAAGATTATGCATGGGATGGAGAAAGCAGAGAAAGACGTCCTTTTCTCCCTTTCTCACAATACAAGAACTCGTAGGCATTCAATGAAATTGCTGAGCAGTTGGGTTAGAACAGATAAAAGGAAGTACTTCTTCACCCAAAGGGTGATTAACATGTGGAATTCACTGCCACAGGAGGTGGTGGCGGCTACAAGCATAGCCAGCTTCAAGAGGGGATTGGATAAAAAAATGGAGCAGAGGTCCATCATTGGCTATAAGCCACTTTGTGTGTGTGTGTGTGTGTATAGGTCACTGTGTGACACAGAGTGTTGGACTGGTGGGGCCACTGGCCTGATCCAACATGGCTTCTCTTATGTTCTTATGAGAAGAAGAAGAAGATATTGGATTTATATCCCGCCCTCCACTCCAAAGAGTCTCAGAGCGGCTCACAATCTCCTTTCCCTTCCTCCCCCACAACAGACACCCTGTGAGGTAGATGAAGATATTGGATTTATATCCCGCCCTCCACTCCGAAGAATCTCAGAGTAGCTCACAATCTCCTTTCCCTTCCTCCCCCACAATAGACACCCTGTGAGGTAGATGAAGATATTGGATTTATATCCCGCCCTCCACTCCGAAGAGTCTCAGAACGGCTCACAATCTCCTTTCCCTTCCTCCCCCACAACAGACACCCTGTGAGGTGGGTGGGGCTGAAAGAGCTGTTCCAGAAGCTGCCCTTTCAGGGACAGCTCTGCGAGAGCTATGGCTGACCCAAGGCCATTCCAGCAGCTACAAGTGGAAGAGTGGGGAATCAAACCCGGTTCTCACCGATAGGAGTCTGCACACTTCACCACTGCACCCAAACAATTGCCACTGGTCTCAAACTTTATTTCTGTTTATTTGTTTTATGCAGGGGTGAAATTCCAGCAGGAACTCCTTTGCATATTAGGCCATACACCCCTGATGTAGCCAATCCTCCATGAGCTTACAAAAAAGAGCCCTGTAAGCCCTTGGAGGATTGGCTACATCAGGGGTGTGTGGCCTAATATGCAAAGGAGCTCCTGCTAGAATTTCACCCCTGGTTTTATGTTTCTTTTATTTATTTTTATTATTATTATTGAGGTGTGCCTAGAAATGCATGTTGGCCAGTCCCAACCAGGAAAAGCAAATCATAGGATCACAGAATCATAGAGTTGGAAGGGACCTCCAGGGTCATCTAATCCAACCCCCTGCACAATGCAGGAAATTCACAAACACCTCCCCCTAAATTCACAGGATCTGCATTGCCGTCAGGTGACCCTCTTGTCTCTGTTTAAGAACCTCCAAGGAAGGAGAGCCCACCACCTCCCGAGGAAGCCTGTTCTACTGAGGAACCGCTCTAAACTCACAAATACCTCCCTTTAACTTCAGAGGATCTTCATTGCTGTCAGATGGCCCTCTAGCCTCTGTTTAAAAACTTCCAAGGAAGGAGAGCCCACCACCTCCCAAGGAAGCCTGTTCCACTGAGGAACGGCTCTAATGGTCAGGAAGTTCTTCCTAATGTTGAGCCGGAAACTCTTTTGCTTTAATTTCAACCCATTGGTTCTGGTCCTTCCTTCTGGGACCACAGAAAATAATTCCACGCCGTCCTCTCTATGACAGCCCTTCAACTACTTGAAGATGGTGATCATATCACCTCTCAGCCGCCTCCTCTCCAGGTTAAACATGCCCAGCTCCTTCAACCTTTCCTCATAGGACTTGGTCTCCAGCCGCGTCACCATCTTCTGAGCTCCTCTGTGCGGCATCTCAGGTTCTAACCTTGCCTCTTTCTCCCCTTCTAGGATTCTACATGTACATTGAAGCTTCCAGCCCCAGGAAGGAAGGAGACAAGGCCAGGCTGATTAGCCCAATTTTCAGCATCCCTCCCAAGAACCCCTATGGGCCCACAAACACCGCGTACTGCTTCAGCTTCTACTACAACATGTATGGGCAGCATATAGGTGAGGCAAGTCCGTCTGGTCCTTCTCATCATTAGCACGAGGTCAAAGGTTGTGCATATTGTGACATATTCTCAGGGCTCGATATTGAATGTTCTCTCCTTCTGTTCTCTGTCTTGGCTCAGATGTCATGCAAAAGCGTGGCTTAATTAAAGTAACTGCGGATAGCAGCATCGTAAGAACATAAGAGAAGCCATGTTGGATCAGGCCAGTGGCCCATCCAGTCCAATACTCTGAGTCACATAAGAACATAAGAGAAGCCATGCTGCATCAGGCCAGTGGCCCATCCAGTCCAACACTCTGTGTCACACAGTGGTCAAAAAACCCAGGTGCCATCAGGAGGTCCACCGGTGGGTCAAGAAGCCCTTCCACTTTGCCCCCCCACAAAGCACCAAGAATACAGAGCATCACTTCCCAAGACATAAGAACATAAGAGAAGCCATGTTGGATCAGGCCAATGACGCATCCAGTCCAACACTCTGTGTCACACAGTGGCCAAAAAAAACAGGTGCCATCAGGAGGTCCACCAGTGAGGCCAGGACACTAGAAGCCCTCCCACTGTGCCCTTCCAAGCACCAAAAATGCAGAGCATCACTGCCCCAGACAGAGAGATCCATCAATACCCTGTTTGATTCCCCACTCCTCCACATATACCTGCTGATGTGACCTTGGGTCAGCCCCAAGTTCTCTCAATGCCATGCTGGGAATTATTAGGAAGGGAATTGAAAACAAATCAGCCAGTATCATAATGCCCCTGTATAAATCGATGGTGCGGTCTCATTTGGAGTACTGTGTGCAGTTCTGGTCGCCGCACCTCAAAAAGGATATTATAGCATTGGAGAAAGTTCAGAAAAGGGCAACTAGAATGATTAAAGGGCTGGAACACCTTCCCTATGAAGAAAAGTTGAAACGCTTAGGGCTCTTTAGCTTGGAGAAATGTCGACTGAGGGGTGACATGATAAAGGTTTACAAGATAATGCATGGGATGGAGAAAGTAGAGAAAGAAGTCCTTTTCTCCCTTTCTCACAATACAAGAACTCGTGGGCATTCGATGAAATTGCTGAGCAGACAGGTTAAAATGGATAAAAGGAAGTACTTCTTCACCCAAAGGGTGATTAACATGTGGAATTCACTGCCATAGGAGGTGGTGGCGGCCACAAGCATGTTCACCTTCAAGAGGGGGTTAGATAAAAATATGGAGCAGAGGTCCATCAGTGGCTGTTAGCCACAGTGTGTGTGTGTGTGTATATATCTGGCCGCTGTGACACAGAATGTTGGACTGGATGGGCCTTTGGCCTGATCTAACATGGCTTCTCTTATGTTCTTATGTTCTCAAGGCTGTTCTGCTCAAGAGCAGTTTCTGCCAGAGCTCTCTCAGCACCACCTACCTCACAGAGTGTCTGTTGTGGGGCGGAGGAGGGAAAGGAGATGTGTAAGCTGCTCTGAGACTTCTTTGGCTAGCAAAGGGCAATGTATATATCCAGTGTCTTCTTCTGAGTTATCCGGCAGGATTTTTGCCTTCCTCTGGGCATAAAGCTGGAGCAACTGTGACTTTCCTGCTTTGTGCTGGGGGTTGGACTCTATGTTTCCGGCCCACCTCCGTGCCTTCCTGAAATGGCCTCCTGCCACTCACTCGTGAAATCCCTCTATCAACGGCCACATTACGGGGCTCAGCTGTCCGGCCTCCTCTCTCTTTCTCTCTCGCAGGGGATTATCCCTAATCGCGAAGCCAAGCTTTCCACTCTGCTCCATGTTGAAGGATTTGAGAGGCCATTAAATTAGGAGGAATCCAGCGGGAGGAGGACAGGAGTCTCTCGAGCTAAATTGGCGCATCTTGCACAAAAAGGGTTCCTGTTGAGTTTGGGGAAAGGGCTTAGGTCTGATCTCGTCTTCCGTTTCGCAAACACCGAGTCCGCCCGGCGCCGTTCTCTAAGTCCCTTTTAAGCTCTTTGTGGAGATCAAATGAAGTCGACTGGCAGCGTCCATATGCAGGGAAACTTGTGTTCCTTATTAGAAGTGGAAATGAAAGATGCAGCCGGGCGGACTCGCATTTGCCGGATAAGCCCTTTGAAATCTCCTCCCGGATCAGAGCGACCGGCTTCAAAACCCTTTTTTACTCGAGCGCCCAAATAGGTTTGCCTTGATTGGTCTCCACACCCTTTTTAGGAACGGGCCCGCAGAGTCCTTTGCAAAAACGTTCCATTGCATCCTTTCCCCTTTTTTAGACAAAAATATATATGATTCTTTCCGTTTCCAAGGGAAGCCTAGGGACGGGCCATCAAAAAATTAAACAAAAGATGGCGGCGCGGTACATTTCGCTCTGTTTGCCGCTTCGTCCCGACACATGTTCTTATGATCTAGTTACATATCAAAGCGCTGACTGGAATCCCAAAAGCGTTCGAGCGGTTGCGATTCTTTTTTTTTTCTTTTTTTTACTCCTTTTGTCTATTGAATGATAAGAGATTAGCAACAACTGTTCCCTGCTCAAGACTGATGAATCCTAGAGCTTTCATCGAGTCAAAGAGAAGGGAAGCTGCTGCGTGACGTACAATATTCTGCAGTGAGGGGGAAAGACAACCGGCATAGTTCTTGGGGAAGAGCCTCCTTCATTAGAAGAGGGGTCTTTAGCCAGACGGCAAGAAGTAGGAAAGGACCCACAGGGCCGTAAAGGAGACTGTGACCACTCTGAGACTCTGAGGCTCAGAGTATTGGGCGGGATATAAATCCAATATCATCATCATCTTCTTCTTCTTCTTCTTTTTCTGAAGCAGCAGGGGGCTGAGGCAGGTCCCAAAAGTTGCAAGGGCATTAATCATGTTTGCGGTCTCTGCACTGAATGTAGGGGGGCAATAGAGAACATAAAAGAAGCCACGTTGGATCAGGCCAATGGCCTTTCCACTCCAACACCCTGTCACACAGCGGCCCCAAAAAAACTCCCAAGTACCATCAGAAGGTTCACCAGCGGGGCCAGGACACTAGAAGTCCTCTCACTGTTGCCCCTCCCCAAGGGCCAAGAAGACAGAGCATCACTGCCCCAGATATTAGAACATAAGAGAAGCCATGTTGGATCAGGCCAATGGCCCATCCAGTCCAACACTCTGCGTCACACAGTGGCCAAAAAACCAGGCTGCCATCAGGAGGTCCATTGGTGGGGCCAGGAAACTAGAAGCCCTCCCACTATTGCCCCCCCCAAGCACCAAGAATACAGAGCATCACTTGCCCCAGAAAGAGAGTTCCAACAATACACTGTGGCTAATAGCCACTGTTGGATCTCTGCTCCATATGCATATCCAATCCCCTCTACGCTTGTAGCCGCCGCCACCTGTGGCAGTGAATTCCACGTGTTAATCACCCTTTGGGTGAAGAAGGACTTCCTTTTAGCCATTGTAACCCAACTGCTCAGCAAATTTCATTGAATGTCCACAAGTTCTTGTATTGTGAGAAAGGGAGAAAAGGACTTCTTTCTCTACCTTCTCCATCCCATGCATAATCTTGTCAACCTCTATCACGTCACCCCGCAGTCGACGTTTCTCCAAGCTCAAGAGCCCCAAGCGTTTTAACCTTTCTTCATAGGGAAAGTGTTCCAAACTTTTAATCATTCTAGTTGCCCTTTCCTGCCCTTTCTACAATGCTATAATATCCTTTTCGAGGTGCGGTGACCAGAATTGCACACAGTACTCCAAATGAGACCGCACCATCGATTTAGAAGGGCGAGAGAACAACACAACAGTCGAGCCAGAGTCCCCAGCGAGGGTGTCGCGTACCCTCAGTTTCTCTCTTTGTTGTGACGTTTCTGTTTTGGTGGCTTCTCTCCTAGAGAACTGAGTCCTTGTAACATCTTTTGCTATTTTGTGCTCTTTTCTTCTTCCTTAAGGAACCTTGAATGTGTACCTGCGGTTAAAAGGTCAGACAGGACTCGAAACCCCGTTCTGGTCTTCAAGCGGCAACAAAGGGCAGCAGTGGTTTCAGGCCCGCATGAATATGCAGCCAAACACGTCATTTCAGGTAAGAGTGGATAAAACCGCCCACCTTCTGATGGGGCCTCCCACAGCATTTTCAGGCCTCAGGCTCCGTCTGTGGTGGGTAGCCCCTTTCCCCAAGGCTGGTGGGCTAGCTTTGAAGGCCAGAATCCTGGTAAGCAGGCAACCCACTTTTGAAAAATTGTCTTCTTCCCTCTCCTTGGTGTAGTGGTTAAGTGCTCGGACTCTTATCTGGTAGAACCGGGTTTGATTCCCCACTCCTCCACTTGCAGCAGCTGGAATGGCCTTGGGTCAGCCATAGTGGTGAAGTGAGCGGACTCTTATCTGGGAGAACCGGGTTTGATTCCCCACTCCTCCACTTGCAGCTGCTGGAATGGCCTTGGGTCAGCCAGAGCTCTCTTATCTGGGAGAACCGGGTTTGATTCCCCACTCCTCCATTTGCAGCTGCTGGAATGGCCTGGCGTCAGCCATAGCTCTTTTATCTGGAGAACCGGGTTTGATTCCCCACTCCTACACTTACAGCTGCTGGAATGGCCTTGGGTCAGCCATGGCTCTCTTATCTGGGAGAACCGGGTTTGATTCCCCACTCCTCCACTTGCACCTGCTGGAATGGCCTTGGGTCAGCCATGGCTCTCTTATCTGGGAGAACCGGGTTTGATTCCCCCCTCCTTCACTTGCAGCTGCTGGAATGGCCTTGGGTCAGCCAGAGCTCTCTTATCTGGGAGAACCGGGTTTGATTCCCCACTCCTCCATTTGCAGCTGCTGGAATGGCCTGGCGTCAGCCATAGCTCTTTTATCTGGGAGAACCGGGTTTGATTCCCCCCTCCTCCACTTGCAGCTGCTGGAATGGCCTGGCGTTAGCCATAGCTCTTTTATCTGGGAGAACCGGGTTTGATTCCCCACTCCTACACTTACAGCTGCTGGAATGGCCTTGGGTCAGCCATAGCTCTCGCAGGGGTTGTCCTTGAAAGGGCAGCTTCTGTCAGAGCTCTCTCAGCTCCACCCACCTCACAAGGTGGAGCTGAGAGCCAGTTTGGTGTAGCACTTCAGTGGGCGGGCTCTTATTTGGGAGAACCGGGTTTCATTCCCCACTCCTCTACTTGCAGCTGCTGGAATGGCTTTGGGTCAGCCATAGCTCTCGCAGGGGTTGTCCTGGAAAGGGCAGCTTCTGTCAGAGCTCTCTCAGACCCACCCATCTCACAGGGTGGAGCTGAGAGCCGGTTTGGTGTAGCACTTCAGTGGGCGGGCTCTTATTTGAGAGAACCGGGTTTCATTCCCCACTCCTCCACTTGCAGCTGCTGGAATGGCCTTGGGTCAGCCTTACCTCTGACAGAGGTTGTCCTTGAAAGGGCAGCTGCCGTGGGAGCCCTCTCAGCCCCACCCCCCTCACAGGGTGTCTGTTGTGGGGGGAGAAGATGTAGGAGATTGTAAGCCGCTCTGAGTCTCTGGTTCAGAAAGAAGGGCGGGGTATAAATCTGCAGTCTTCTTCTTCCTCCTCCTCATCACCCGCTGTAAAGGCTTGCAACAATTCCCCCCCCCCATTCCCTCAAGTGATATCCTTTTGCTGGTACACAAATCGAGAGCCAGTGTTGCATAGTGGTGAAGCACGCGGACTCTTATCTGGGAAAACCGGGTTTGATTCCCCACTCCTCCTCCACATGCACCTGCTGGAGTGACTTTGGGTCAGCCGCAATTTCTTTCAGAGCTGTTCCCTCAAGCGCAGTTCTAGGAGAGCTCTCTCAGCCCCACCTGCCTCACAGGGTGTGTAGCTCCTGTGAATAAGATGCAGCACCGCAGGGTAGCTCTGTGGAACAGAACAGGCCCCAGAACAGATCCTTGAGCACCCAGACTTGCTCTAGAATTTATCCCTTTTAAAAAACAGAGAGGACTTGTTGGGGGGGGGGGAGCGGGTGAGCCTCTCTGGGCGGTGGCCAGAAGCTCTCCCACTCCCAAGAAGCCAACTGGAAGACTGCACAGAGGGGCCTTCCCCTTTCCTTGCTGGAAGGAAGAGTGGGATGCCTGGATTCTTTGGTCCTTGGTTGAGGGGCCCGTTTGATCCTAGTGCCTTTTGGGGTTGCCAACCTCTCCAGGTGAGGGCTGGAGATCCCCCGTTATTACAAGCTGATCAGATAACGGAGAGAGATTGTTTGTTTTAAAAACCAACATTTATTCTGCTACCCCTGGAGCACATGGCGGCTTTGCAAGATGGACTGTATGGCATACGGTTGCCAATCCCCAGGTGAGGGCAGGGGATCCCCTGGTTTGGAGGCTGTCCCCCCACTTCAGGGTCACCAGAAAGCGAAGGGAGGGGAAATGTCTGCTGGGCACTCCATTATTTCCTATGGAGACCAATTCCCATAGGGTATAATGGAAAATTGATCTGCAGGTATCTGGGGCTCTGGGGGGAGTGCTGTTTTTTGCAGTAGAGTCACCAAATTTGCAGCATAACATCCAGTGCCTCTCCCCGAAATACCCCCCAAGTTTCAAAAAGAGTAGACCAGGGGATTTAATTCTATGAGCCCCTAAGGAAGGTGCACCTATCCATTATTTGAGAACCAGTTTGGTGTAGTGGTTAAGTGTGCAGACTCTTATCTGGGAGAACCAGGTTTGATTCCCCACTCCTCCACTTGCACCTGCTGGAATGGCCTTGGGTCAGCCAGAGCTCTCTTATCTGGGAGAACCGGGTTTGATTCCCCACTCCTCCACTTGCAGCTGCTGGAATGGCCTTGGGTCAGCCAGAGCTCTCTTATCTGGGAGAACCGGGTTTGATTCCCCACTCCTCCACTTGCAGCTGCTGGAATGGCCTTGGGTCAGCCAGAGCTCTCTTATCTGGGAGAACCGGGTTTGATTCCCCACTCCTCCACTTGCACCTGCTGGAATGGCCTTGGGTCAGCCAGAGCTCTCTTATCTGGGAGAACCGGGTTTGATTCCCCACTCCTCCACTTGCACCTGCTGGAATGGCCTTGGGTCAGCCATAGCTATCGCAGAGGTTGTCCTTGAAAGGACAGCTTCTGGGAGAGCTCTCTCAGCCCCACCCACCTCACAGGGTGTCTGTTGTGGGGGAGGAAGGGAAAGGAGATTGTGAGCCTCTCTGAGACTCTTTGGAGTGGAGGGTGGGATATAAATCCAATATAATCTTCTATTTCCAATGGAGGGGAAGGCATTTAAAAAGTGTGCGGTCCCTTTAAACGTGATGGCCAGAAGTCCCTTTGGAGTTCAGTTGTAGTTGTCACACCCTTGCTCTTGGCTCCACCCCCCGTATCTCCTGGCTCCTCCCCCAAAGCCTCCTGGCTCCACCCCCAACGTCCCCAAATATTTCTTGACTTGGTCTTGGCAACCCTAGTATTGGTATAGTGGTGAAATGTGCGGACTCTTATCTGGGAGAACCAGGTTTGATTCCCCACTCCTCCACTTGCACCTGCTGGAATGGCCTTGGGTCAGCCAGAGCTCTCTTATCTGGGAGAACCGGGTTTGATTCCCCACTCCTTCCCTTGAACCTGCTGGAATGGCCTTGGGTCAGCCAGAGCTCTCTTATCTGGGAGAACCAGGTTTGATTCCCCACTCCTCCACTTGCAGCTGCTGGAATGGCCTTGGGTCAGCCAGAGCTCTCTTATCTGGGAGAACCGGGTTTGATTCCCCACTCCTTCCCTTGCACCTGCTGGAATGGCCTTGGGTCAGCCAGAGCTCTCTTATCTGGGAGAACCAGGTTTGATTCCCCACTCCTCCACTTGCAGCTGCTGGAATGGCCTTGGGTCAGCCAGAGCTCTCTTATCTGGGAGAACCGGGTTGGATTCCCCACTCCTCCAGTTGCACCTGCTGGAATGGCCTTGGGTCAGCCAGAGCTCTCTTATCTGGGAGAACCAGGTTTGATTCCCCACTCCTCCACTTGCACCTGCCGGAATGGTCTTGGGTCAGCCATAGCTCTGGCAGAGGCTGTCCTTGAAAGGGCAGCTGCTGTGAGAGTCCTCTCAGCCCCACCCACCTCACCGGGTGTCTGTTGTGGGGGAGGAAGGGAAAGGAGATCGTGAGCTGCTCTGAGAATCTTCGGAGTGGAGGGAGGGATATAAATCCAATATCTTCTTCTTTTTCTAGTATGGCATTATCCCCTCCTGAAATCCCTCCCCTCCATAAACCCTGACCCCCTCCCAAGACTCCACCCCCAAAATCTTCTGTATGAGGAGAGGGAGAGAGAGATTCCCCTGTCTTTTCTACTTCTTTTTTAAGCATGCAAGAAATGTAGAGCTACGGAAACGCTGCGCAAATAAGGCAAAAGAAAGGCCAGCCCGATTGGGACTTTCAGTTACTTTGAGGCTGATCCTGATCCAACAAACTTTATTTTGCATTTAAGCACCTCAGCAGGAAGGGAGCGTAAACCTCCCCGTTAATTTTTAGGAGAGAGGATTGGAGAGGAATCCCAGCCTGCCGTAAAAGTGATGGCTTTCACGCAATAAATTAAAGCTTTTGTCAGTTGATTTGTACACCAAGATGCCTTCTGTATTTATTCTTTGCTTCCCTGGCCCACATTTCACCCAGTCGTGGTTTTTCCTCTGATGAAGAGGGGATTGTGAATGCATGGCAGCAATTCCCAGTGCAAACTGACCAGGAAGAACGGAAATAATTTTTTTCCAAGATTCTCTCCTCCTCCGGCAGTTGAATGATTCAAGAGCGCCATAATTGTGCTTTGTTTTTCACACAGATGGGGGGGGGGGGTGGGAAGTGGCGTGCCCTGCCCAGATAAAGAGTAATCCGCTACTAAACACAGCTCTGTATTTGGAAGTAGAAATGCAATCCTGGCTGTCACTGGAAATCTCCCCCGGGACCACAGAGTCCCCCCTCAAAAAAATTGCTAGAGTGTCCCTGCACAAAACCATAGTGTTTCCCTTGAATTCCTAGAGCGTCTCCGCATGACGTGCCTGGTGCGATATGTCACTTCTGAGTGTCGCACATACCCGCATGGCAACAGGACACCACACCAAGGGGTCCCCCACCCTTGGCAGGACTTTGGCAGCTATCACCTGATGACTCAGCCTATGAATGGTAGAGGTCCTACGTGCCTGAATTCCCTGGGTGGGAAGTACCGCTACCCCTCACCCACACTGCCCCGCAATTTCCCTGCATCCGAGTGAGTTTTGGGGACCCTAGGCCTACAGCTATGGAATTAAAAGGCGATTGCTCCTTAGGAGGACAGCTATGGTGAACCTGGGCAGTATAATAAAAAGCAGAGACATCAACCTGCCAACAAAAGTCCGTATAGTCAAAGCGATGGTATTCCCAGTAGTAATGTATGGCTGTGAGAGCTGGACCATAAGGAAGGCCGAGCGCAGAACAATAGATGCTTTCGAGCTGTGGTGCTGGAGAAGAATCTTGAGAGTCCCTCAGACTACAAGAAGATCCAATCAGTCAGTCCTAAGGGAAATCAACCCAGACTGTTCCCTGGAAGGGCAGAAGCTGAAGCTCAAATCTTTTGGCCACCCAATGAGAAGGGAGCACTCCCTGGAGAAGACTCGAGAGTCCCTTGGACTGCAAGAAGATCCAATCAGTCAGTCCCAAGGGGAATTAACCCAGAGTGTTCCCTGGAAGGTCAGATGCTGAAGCTGAAGCTCAAAACCTTTTGCCACCAAATGAGAAGGGAGCCCTCACTGGAGAAGACTCGAGAGTCCCTTGGACTGCAAGAACATCCAATCGGTCAGTCCTAAGGGAAATCAACCCAGACTGTTCCCTGGAAGGTCAGATGCTGAAGCTGAAGCTCCAATTCTTTGACCACCCAATGAGCAGGGAGCACTCCCTGGAGAAGACTCTTGAGAGTCCCTCGGACTGCAAGAAGATCCAATCAGTCAGTCCTAAGGGAAATCAACCCAGACTGTTCCCTGGAAGGTCAGATGATGAAGCTGAAGCTCCAATTCTTTGACCACCCAATGAGAAGGGAGCACTCCCTGGAGAAGACTCTTGAGAGTCCCTTGGACTGCAAGAAGATCCAATCAGTCAGTCCTAAGGGAAATCAACCCAGACTGTTCCCTGGAAGGTCAGATGCTGAAGCTGAAGCTCCAATTCTTTGACCACCCAATGAGCAGGGAGCACTCAATGGAGAAGACTCTTGAGAGTCCCTTGGGCTTCAAGAAGATCCAGTCAGTCAGTCCTAAGGGGAATCAACCCAGACTATTCCCTGGAAGGTCAGATGCTGAAGCTCCAATTCTTTGACCTTCCAATGAGAAGGGAGCACTCCCTGGAGAAGAATCTTGAAAGTCCCTCGGACTGCAAGAAGATCCAATCAGTCAGTCCTAAGGGAAATCAACCCAGACTGTTCCCTGAAAGGTCAGATGCTGAAGCTGAAGCTCAAAGACTTTGGCCACCCAATGAGAAGGGAGCACTCCCTGGAGGAGACCCTGATGCTGGGAAGGGCAGAAGGCAAAAGAAGAAGGGGAGGGCAGAAGAGGAGATGGCTGGACAGCGTTACTGATGTAACAAACACGAATTTGAGCGAACTTTGGAGGATGGTGGAAGACAGGAGGGCCTGGCGTGACTTGGCTAATGGGGTCGCAAAGAGCTGGACTTGACTGCACGACTGAACAACAAAAGTCTTCCACCATCATCCTGTGTAGAGCTTCCAGTTCCAGGTCGGAAACTGCCTGGAGATTGGGGTGGGGGGGGGTGGGGCTGGAACCTGAAGAGGGCGGGGTTTGAAAATGGGAGCAACTTCAATGCCATAGAGTCCTTCTTCCAAAGCGGCCATTTTCTCTGGGGGAAACTGAGCAGTTGGAATCCCAGGAGATCTCCAGCCTCCTCCAGAAGCCCGTTTGGTGTAGTGGTGAAGTGCGTGGACTCTTATCTGGGAGAACCAGGTTTGATTCCCCACTTCTCCACTTCCAGCTGCTGGAATGGCCTTGGGTTAGCCGTCGTTTTCATAGATATTGGATTGGATTTATATCCCGCCCTTCACTCTGAATCTCAGAGTCTCAGAGCAGTCACAATCTCCTTTACCTCCCCCCCACCCACAACAGACACCTTGTGAGGTAGGTGGGGTTGAGAGAGCTCTCCCAGAAGCTGCCCTTTCAAGCACAACTCCTACGAGAGCTATGGCTGACCGAAGGCCATTCCAGCAGGTGCAAGTGGAGGAATGGGGAATCAAACCCATTTCTCCCAGATAAGACAGCTATGGCTGACCCAAGACCATTCCAGCAGGTGCAAGTGGAGGAGTGGGGAATCAAACCCGGTTCTCCCAGATAAGATAGCTTTGGCTGACCCAAGGCCATTCCAGCAGGTGCAAGTGGAGGAGTGGGGAATCAAACCTGGTTCTCTCAGATAAGAGACTGTATACTTAACCACTACACCAAACTGATTCCTTTGAAATGCTGTGTTGGGGGAGAGTTATACAAATACCGTGGACCACCCAGAAGACAAATGAGTGGGTTCTAATTCAACTCAAGCCCAATCTCTCCCCAGAGCTGGGGTGGCCAAAGTGTGGTTAAAGTAAAGGATACTGTGACTGCTCTGAGATGCTGGACATCACATTTCAAGGGGCCGCACACCTTTTAAATGCCTTCCCTCCATTGGAAATAATGACGGATAGGGGCACCTTCTTTGGGGCCTCATAGAATCGGACCCCCTGGTCCAATCTTTTTGAATCCTTGGGGGTGTTCTGAGGAGAAGCACCAGATGCTATGCTGAAAATTTGATGCATCTACCTCAAAAAATAGCGCCCCCCCCCCAAGCCCCAGATACCCGCAGATCAATTCTCCATTATACCCGATGGGAATTGGTCTCCAAAGGGAATCATGGAGCACCCAGCAGACATTTCCCTCCCCCCCACTTGGGCTGCCGAGCCCCCAGACCTGCTGGCCCACATTGTGCTGGTGGGAGGTACCTCCCCCTATGTCGCCGGTGTGAGAGCCGGTTTGGTGTAGTGGTTAAGTGTGTGGACTCTTATCTGGGGGAACCGGGTTTGATTCCCCACTCCTCCACTTGCACCTGCTGGAATGGCCTTGGGTCAGCCAGAGCTCTCTTATCTGGGGGAACCAGGTTTGATTCCCCACTCCTCCACTTGCACCTGCTGGAATGGCCTTGGGTCAGCCAGAGCTCTCTTATCTGGGAGAACCGGGTTTGATTCCCCACTCCTCCACTTGCACCTGCTGGAATGGCCTTGGGTCAGCCAGAGCTCTCTTACCTGGAAGAACCGGGTTTGATTCCCCACTCCTCCACTTGCACCTGCTGGAATGGCCTTGGGTCAGCCAGAGCTCTGGCAGAGGTTGTCCTTGAAAGGGCAGCTGCTGTGAGAGCCCTCTCCAGCCCCACCCACCACACAGGGTGTCTGTTGTGGGGGAGGAAGGTAAAGGAGATTGTGAGCCGCTCTGAGACTCTTCGGAGTGGAGGGCGGGATATAAATCCAATATCTTCATGTACCTCACAGGGTGTCTGTTGTGGGGGAGGAAGGGAAAGGAGATTGTGAGCCGCTCTGAGACTCTTCAGAGTGGAGGGCGGGGTATAAATCCAATATCTTCATCTGCCTCACAGGGTGTCTGTTGTGGGGGAGGAAGGGAAAGGAGATTGTGAGCCGCTCTGAGACTCTTCGGAGTGGAGGGCGGGGTATAAATCCAATATCTTCATCTGCCTCACAGGGTGTCTGTTGTGGGGGAGGAAGGGAAAGGAGATTCTGAGCCGCTCTGAGACTCTTCGGAGTGGAGGGCGGGGTATAAATCCAATATCTTCATGTACCTCACAGGGTGTCTGTTGTGGGGGAGGAAGGGAAAGGAGATTGTGAGCCGCTCTGAGACTCTTCGGAGTGGAGGGCGGGATATAAATCCAATATCTTCATGTACCTCACAGGGTGTCTGTTGTGGGGGAGGAAGGGAAAGGAGATTGTGAGCCGCTCTGAGACTCTTCGGAGTGGAGGGCGGGGTATAAATCCAATATCTTCATGTACCTCACAGGGTGTCTGTTGTGGGGGAGGAAGGTAAAGGAGATTGTGAGCCGCTCTGAGACTCTTCGGAGTGGAGGGCGGGATATAAATCCAATATCTTCATGTACCTCACAGGGTGTCTGTTGTGGGGGAGGAAGGGAAAGGAGATTGTGAGCCGCTCTGAGACTCTTCGGAGTGGAGGGCGGGGTATAAATCCAATATCTTCATCTGCCTCACAGGGTGTCTGTTGTGGGGGAGGAAGGGAAAGGAGATTGTGAGCCGCTCTGAGACTCTTCGGAGTGGAGGGCGGGGTATAAATCCAATATCTTCATCTGCCTCACAGGGTGTCTGTTGTGGGGGAGGAAGGGAAAGGAGATTGTGAGCAGCTCTGAGACTCTTCGGAGTGGAGGGCGGGGTATAAATCCAGTATCTTCATCTACCTCACAGGGTGTCTGTTGTGGGGGAGGAAGGAAAAGGAGATTGTGAGCCGCTCTGAGACTCTTCGGAGTGGAGGGCGGGATATAAATCCAATATCTTCTTCTTCTTGATGATGATGTCACCTGGAAGTGATGTCACCGCGCCGTCAAGGTTGCGCAGCGGCCACTCTAGGCATTTCCGGGGAAACTCTATGGTTCCCCCCCCCAGACGCTCTAGCCATTTGGGAGGGGAAACTCTATGGTACAATAGGCAGGGGACTTGGCAACCCCACCCCATACTCGCTGATGACCCTAAAGCAGGGGGAGGGCCTATAAACTGGGGGATCCCCTGTCCACACCTGGGGATTGGCAACCATAAAGACAAAAGGGTGGGAAGCAAATTTGTGCTCTTCTTGGTGCAGAATGCTGATGCCGGGTTTGGTTTGGAACACTTGTGGTCCCCCCCCCCGCTCGCCCCTTTCTCCTTGGTACGCAAAACACACCGCCCTCTGGGCACTGTGAGCATTTCAGTTAATTAAGGCAACTCACTTTGCAGCCGCTGACCTTTGCCTCTATCGACCCCCCCCCCCCACTCAGATGGAACAAATGGAGAGAGTCACTCATTTGAGCGAATTCCGCAGGCCGCGGTGTGCAAACAAGCCCCGTCAGCTTGTCCTGCGATTAGCCCCGGGGCACGCTGGGGATTGAACTAGGGACTTTCCGCTGCCAAAGCAGAGGCTGTTCCACTGAACCACGGCCCTTCCCAAGGTCATAGAATCATAGAGTGGGAAGGGACTTCCAGGATCTTCTAGTCCAACCCCCTGCACGATGCAGGAAACTCACAAACACCTCCCCCTCAATTCACAGGATCTTCATTGCTGTCAGGTGGCCATCTAACCTCTGCTGAAAAACCTCCAAGGAAGGAGAGCCCACCACCTCCTGAGGAAGCCTGTTCCACTGAGGAACCGCTCTAACAGTCATAGAATCCTAGAATCCTAGAGTTGGAAGGGACCTCCAGGGTCATCTAGTCCAACCCCCTGCACAATGCAGGAAACCCACAAATACCTCCCCCTAAATTCACAGGATCCTCATTGCTGTCAGATGGCCATCTGCTGTCAGATGGCCATCCGAGGAAGGAGAGCCCACCACCTCCCAAGGAAGCCGGTTCCTCTGAGGAACCGCTCTAACGGTCAAGAAGTTCTTCCTAATGTTTAGCCAGAAACTCTTTTGATTTAATTTCAACCCATTGGTTCCGGTCGTTCCTTCCGGGGCCACAGGAAACAATCCCACACCATCCTCTAGAGGAAAGCCCTTCAAGTCCTTGAAGATGGTGATCCTATCACCTCTCAGGTGGTGGGCTAGATGACCGTTGAGATCCCGTCCAGCTCTGTGTTTCTAAGAGATCACGGCAAGGTACATGATGGCTTCCTGGCTAGACGCGTGGGCGTGATCTCACCCATCTCAGCATCAGATGCTGTATTAGACATTCTACCTTCTAGGGACGCCAGACGAATGGCTCTGGTGGTTTCAACGATGGCGGGCTTATCCGTATCAATGTCCCCCCTTTCGGTTTCATCTCCTCCCCACCCACGGGGAGCATGAAGAGGCTTTAAAGCTCTTCCATGTCCGAGTGTCGGGAGTCCCCCTGCTCGCACCTGTTCTTCCTGTCGTGAACCTGGCATGGCTCGAAACCACTAGCCCCTGGCACGACAGCTGGCCCCCTTTCTGCTTTGTCCAGAGCGATGTGAAGCCGCCTGCTCAGCGACGATTTGGATCTTGATTGGAAATGCAGGCTGGAGGATGACGGCCGTGGGGGTCGCTTTGTAGAAAAAGAGATGGTGGAGCTCATCCAGGGATTGCTACGCAGCTGCACCTGCTGTTCAGTGGACAAGGTGGGGAGGAGGAGGGAGAAGCCTCAGAAAGGTTCAGGAGCTGTGCTCCTGTCCAACTCCTGCTGAATCCAAGGCCTGGGTATCCGTCTTCTGCAGACTCGTGTGACGTGGCCGGAATTATGTCCAAGAGGAATACAGCTTCACCTAAGTCAGTTGGTTGGCTCCAAAGAGGACTAAAGACCGTCCAGTTGACTCCACCACAATAGGTTAATTCAGGGCTTTGTTTGTCGCAAGAACTTCTTTGCATATTAGGCCACAGCTCCTTGATGTAGCCAATCCTCCCGGAGGATCAATGAAAAAGACAGCAGGCCATCCTTCCAGGATGGAGTCAGGCGTACAATAGCGTGGTCAAACTGTGAAATTGCTCATGAGCTTTGGCAGATTGATCTCCAAGGCACGTGCTACTGTTTTGCCGAGGCCAAAATATCCCCCAGACTAAGTGGGAAGGTTCTGCATTTGTCTGTGTTAGAATCATCGAATCCTAGAGTTGGAAGGGACCGTAGAGACGGACTCGTCCAACCCCCTGCTCCATGCAGGATCGGCCTGAAGCATCTCCAACCAACAATCATCCAGCCGCATTGTGAAGACTGCCAATGGAGGGAGCTCACCACCTTCCTAGGCAGCTGCTTCCACCTCTGAATTACTCTGACTGTAATTTTTCTTTCCCTAACATCTAGCCAGTACCTTTCTGCTTGTAATTTGAGCCCATTATAGAATCATAGAGTTGGAAGGAACCTCTAGGGTCATCTAGTCCAACCCCCTGCACAATGCAGGAAACTCACAAACACCTCCCCCTAAATTCACAGGATCTTCATTGCTGTCAGATGGCCATCTAGCCTCTGTTGAAAAACCTCCAAGGAAGGAGAGCCCACCACCTCCCGAGAAAGCCTGTTCCACTGAGGAATTGCTGTAACGGTCAGGAAGTTCATAGAATCACAGAGTTGGAAGGGACCTCCAGGGTCATCTAGTTTAGCCCCCTGCACAATGCAGGAAACCCACAAACACCTCCCCCTAATTCACAGGATCTTCATTGCTGTCAGATGGCCATCTAGCCTCTGTTTCAAAACCTCCAAGGAAGGAGAGCCCACCACCTCCCAAGGAAGTCTGTTCCACTGAGAACCGCTCTAACAGTCAGGAAGTTCTTCCTAATGTTGAGCTGCGAACTCTTTTGATTTCATTTCAACCCATTGGTCCTACCTTCTGGGGCCACAGAAAACAATTCCACCCCCTCCTCCAGATGACAGCCCTTCAAGTGTTTGAAGATGGTGATCATATCACCTCTCAGCCGCCTCCTCTCCAGACTAAACATGCCCAGATCCTTCAACCTTTCCTCATAGGACTTTGTCTCCAGAACCCTCACCATCTTCATCACCCTCCTCTGGACCCATTCCAGCTTGTCTAGATCCTTCTTAAAATGTGGTGCCCCAAACTGAACACAACACTCCAGGAGAGGTCTTACCAGAGCAGAGTAAAGCAATACCATCACATCACGTGATCTGGACACTAGACTCCTGTTGATACAGCCCAAAATTGCATTTACCTTTTTAGCCGCCGCATCACACTGTTGACTCATGTTCAGCATATGGTCCACTAAGACCATTACTTCGGGTCTTCTTGTCTGGAAGACAGTTAGCATGTAGACCAATGTTCCCTATAATATAGCGGGTTCTTGGGCATTGAAGAGGAGAGGTGGTAGCGATAACAAGTGCTTTATTGCGTACAACATGGTAGGTGTCAAGTCTGTCTGTAAACTCTGGCTCAGTCAGAGAGCATTCTGGGTAGAACCAAAGTATAACCAAATGCTGCTATCTCAAACCTTCCCTACCCCCTCCTTCCGTGTAGTGGATAGTTTTGCTTTGAAATGGAAAGATGTGAAAGCCTTATCTGTGCCTTCTCAGGCCTGGCTCTCAGGAGGAAGTCGAGAGCCCAGGACAATCAAGGCCCTCAAGCCTGAGAACGAATTGGTAACATCAATGTGTGAATGTGCCCTGCATAATCCCCCCTCCCTTAGGAATTCCTCAGAAGTATCCCTTATATGCAATGTATCATGACATACTCTTTAGTTTTTCAATGCTGGCTTAGCCTCAAGTATCAGTATCAATAAAGTAGTTTCTTTGTATCAACATAAGAACATAAGAGAAGCCATGTTGGATCAGGCCAATGGCCCCTCCAGTCCAACACTCTGTGTCACATAAGAACATAAGAGAAGCCATGTTGGATCAGGCCAGTGGCCCCTCCAGTCCAACACTCTGTGTCACAGAAGAACATAAGAGAAGCCGTGTTGGATCAGGCCAGTGGCCCATCCAGTCCAACACTCTGTGTCACAGAAGAACATAAGAGAAGCCGTGTTGGATCAGGCCAGTGGCCCATCCAGTCCAACACTCTGTGTCACAGAAGAACATAAGAGAAGCCATGTTGGATCAGGCCAATGGCCCATCCAGTCCAACACTCTGTGTCACATAAGAACATAAGAGAAGCCCTGTTGGATCAGGCCAATGGCCCATCCAGTCCAACACTCTGTGTCACATAAGAACACTAAGAGAAGCCACATTGGATCAGGCCAATGGCCCATCCAGTCCAACACTCTGTGTCACAGAAGAACACTAAGAGAGACCACATTGGATCAGGCCAATGGCCCATCCAGTCCAACACTCTGTGTCACAGAAGAACACTAAGAGAAGCCACATTGGATCAGGCCAATGGCCCATCCAGTCCAACACTCTGTGTCACAGAAGAACACTAAGAGAGACCACATTGGATCAGGCCAATGGCCCATCCAGTCCAACACTCTGTGTCACAGAAGAACACTAAGAGAGACCACATTGGATCAGGCCAATGGCCCATCCAGTCCAACACTCTGTGTCACAGAAGAACACTAAGAGAAGCCACATTGGATCAGGCCAATGGCCCATCCAGTCCAACACTCTGTGTCACAGAAGAACACTAAGAGAGACCACATTGGATCAGGCCAATGGCCCATCCAGTCCAACACTCTGTGTCACAGAAGAACACTAAGAGAAGCCACATTGGATCAGGCCAATGGCCCCTCCAGTCCAACACTCTGTGTCACATAAGAACATAAGAGAAGCCATGTTGGATCAGGCCAATGGCCCATCCAGTCCAACACTCTGTGTCACACAGTGGCAAAAAAATTTATATATATACACACACACTGTGGCTAATAGCCACTGATGGACCTGTGCTCCTCTTGAAGGTGGCTATGCTTGTGGCCGCCACCACCTCCTGTGGCAGTGAATTCCACATGTTAATCACCCTTTGGGTGAAGAAGTACTTCCTTCTATCCGTTTTAACCTGGTCAGCAATTTCATCAAATGCCCACGAGTTCTTGTATTGTGAGAAAGGGAGAAAAGGACTTCTTTCTCTACTTTCTCCATCCCATGCATTATCTTGTAAACCTCTATCATGTCACCCCGCAGTCGACGTTTCTCCAAGCTAACAACGACTCGTTATTGAATCTGCCGACTTGACAGTAGGTGGCTGCACTAACAAGGCTGGGGAACGGGGTCCACTGACCCAACTATATACCGCACTGGGTTCCCGCGCTAGCACGTCATTGGATCATTCAAACCAACGGGAGCTTGTGATTGGAGCAGGGCTGCTTGGATTTGCATCCTAAATCCCCAAGCTCTGTCCTTCAGGCTCCAATGAGCCAGGCAGGGACACCGTTGATAAAGGCATTTGCTCTCATGCATAACGTTCCCTCCAAGCTGCAGAGTCTTGTGAGCAGAAATTCTACTTGATGGGCTCCTGGCACCAAAGCTGTGAGCTCCTGGCATCGAAGCGGTGAGCTCCTGCGTCAATGAGTGTGCTCTGGGGCTGTCCTTCCTGAGCTAAGACGGAAAGGTGTGAGCTGGAGGCTGAAAATCTGTGAGCCAGCTCACGCTCGCTCAGCTCAGAGGGAGCTCTGATGTAGAACTGTTGGGTGTAAAGAAGAAGCTGGTGTCGCCGCCCAATCCTTTGTCGCTTCAGCATTTTATAGGTCAGGGGTGGCCAAACTCTGGCTCTGCAGCCACATGTGGCTCTTTCGCACATATTGTGTGGCTCTCGAAGCCCCCACGGCCCTGTTGGCTGGCTTTCTCTCTCAAGCACTTCTCTAAGCCAAGCTAGCCAGCAGCTTGGAGAATGCATTTAAAGTTAAAGTTGTTTTCTTTCCACCTCTCTCTCTCTGTCCTCTCTCCCCCATCTGTTTTCTTCCTTCTTTTCTCCCTCCCTCCCTCCCTCCCTCCCTTCCTTCCTTCCTTCCTTCCTTCCTTCCTTCTTTCCTCCCTCCCTCCCTTCCTTCCTTCCTTCCTTCCTTCCTTCCTTCCTTCCTTCTTTCCTCCCTCCCTTACTTCCTTCCTCTCCCCTTCCTCCCTCTCTCCCTCTCTCCCTCCCTTTCTTCCTTTCTTCCTCCCTCTCTCCCTCCCTCCCTCCCTTCCTTCCTTCCTTCCTTCCTTCCTTCCTTCCTTCCTTCCTTCCTTCTTTCCTCCCTCCCTCCCTCCCTTACTTCCTTCCTCTCCCCTTCCTCCCTCTCTCCCTCCCTTTCTTCCTTTCTTCCTCCCTCTCTCCCTCCCTCCCTTCCTCCCTCCCTCCCTTCCTTCCTTCCTTCCTTCCTTCCTTCCTTCTTTCCTCCCTCCCTTACTTCCTTCCTCCCTCTCTCCCTCCCTTTCTTCCTTTCTTCCTCCCTCTCTCCCTCCCTTCCTTCCTTCCTTCCTTCCTTCCTTCCTCCCTCCCTCCCTTACTTCCTTCCTCTCCCCTTCCTCCCTCTCTCCCTCCCTTTCTTCCTTTCTTCCTCCCTCTCTCCCTCCCTCCCTCCCTTCCTTCCTTCCTTCCTTCTTTCCTCCCTCCCTCCCTTACTTCCTTCCTCTCCCCTTCCTCCCTCTCTCCCTCTCTCCCTCCCTTTCTTCCTTTCTTCCTCCCTCTCTCCCTCCCTCCCTCCCTTCCTTCCTTCCTTCCTTCCTTCCTTCCTTCCTTCCTTCCTTCCTTCTTTCCTCCCTCCCTCCCTCCCTTACTTCCTTCCTCTCCCCTTCCTCCCTCTCTCCCTCCCTTTCTTCCTTTCTTCCTCCCTCTCTCCCTCCCTCCCTTCCTCCCTCCCTCCCTTCCTTCCTTCCTTCCTTCCTTCCTTCCTTCCTTCTTTCCTCCCTCCCTTACTTCCTTCCTCCCTCTCTCCCTCCCTTTCTTCCTTTCTTCCTCCCTCTCTCCCTCCCTCCCTTCCTTCCTTCCTTCCTTCCTTCCTTCCTTCCTCCCTCCCTCCCTTACTTCCTTCCTCTCCCCTTCCTCCCTCTCTCCCTCCCTTTCTTCCTTTCTTCCTCCCTCTCTCCCTCCCTCCCTCCCTTCCTTCCTTCCTTCCTTCTTTCCTCCCTCCCTCCCTTACTTCCTTCCTCTCCCCTTCCTCCCTCTCTCCCTCCCTTTCTTCCTTTCTTTCTCCCTCTCTCCCTCCCTTCCTTCCTTCCTTCCTCCCTTCCTTCCTTCCTTCCTTCCTTCCTTCCTTCCTTCCTTCCTTCCTTCCTTCCTTCCTTCCTTCCTTCCTTCCTTCCTTCCTTCCTTCCTTCCTTCCTTCCTTCCTCCCTCCCTCCCTCCCTCCCTCCCTTCCCTCCCTTCCTTCCTTCCTTCCTTCCTTCCTTCCTTCCTTCCTTCCTTCCTTCCTGTCTTGCGGCTCTCAAACATCTGATGTTTACATCTTGTGGCTCTCAAACGTCTGATATTTATTCTCTGTGGCTCTTAAGTTTGACCACCCCACTATAGATTCATATCCTTTCATTTCATTGCATTGCAGGTCATCTTTGAAGGGATCCGCGGCCGAGGAATGGAAGGGGATATCGCCATCGACGACATTTCAATCGTGGAAGGGGAGTGCACAAAATCAGACTACCAAAACAACCGTAAGTGAGCTCCTTCTTGTCTCCCCCACCCCCAGTCCCCACTATGTTCCTCCTCCAAAAGCTTCACTTTTGCTTCAGCGCTTGCTTCTAAGCTTTGCAGCAGCTCTGAGGCAGAATTCAGGTGAATGAAGGTAAAAGAGCTGTAGGAAATTCATGCAAAAGGTATTCAGAACGTTGGTGCTTTCACATGTGGAATCTTTATGGTGAGGAAGAGAAGCAAAACCTGGGCATTTCTTCCTGCCTTTCTTCCCTTGTCGTTGAGAAAGAAGCATCCAAGAGTCTCAGCCTCGGGGAAGACAACCAAAGGCAGGAAGGGAACCTGAGTTCATAAACATGCAATCTCTTTGAGACATAAGCTTGACTTAAATATGAGGCAAAAGTGGGGCTTTTTTTGTAGAAGAAGAAGACCGTAGATTTATACCCCGCCCTTCTCTCTGACTTAGAGTCTCAGAGCGGCTTACAATCTCCTTTATATTCTTCCCACACAACAGACTCCCAGTGAGGTAGGTGGGACTGAGAGAGCTCTCCCAGCAGCTGCCCCCTTTCAAGGACAACTCCTACGAGAGCTATGGCTGACCCAAGGCCATTCCAGCAGCTGCAAGTGGAGGAGTGGGGAATCCAGGGCTTCTTTTAGAGCAGGAACTCCTTTGCATATTAGGCCACGCACCCCTGATGTAGCCAATCCTCCTGGATCTTACAGTAGGCCCTATACTAACAGCCCGTAAGCTCTTGGAGGATTGGCTATATCAGGGAGGTTATATGCAAAGGAGTTCCTGCTACAAAAAAAAAAGCCCTGGGGAAATCAGAACCGGGTATCCCAGATAAGAGTCCGCTCACTTAACCACTACAGCAAACTGACTCTTTTATGACATTTTTGGGTGATTTCTAAAATGGTGTGATGTGGGGCTTTTTTTGTAGCAGGAATGCCTTTGCCTATTAGGCCACGCACCCTCCTAATGTAGCCAGTTCTCCAAGAGCTGCCAGTAGGCCCCATAAGAAGAGCCCTATAAGTTCTTGGAGGATTAGCTGCATAAGAAGGGTGCGTGGCCTCGTATGCAAAGGAGTTCCTGCTACGAAGAAAGCCCTGCATCACACCGTTTTAGAAATCACCCCAAAAAATATGTGATGAAACCATAGAGTTTCCTGCGATTCCTAGAACAACGTGACATCACTTCCAGGCTGTCCCCAGAAGTGACATCACACCATTGCGTGATGACATTTTCTCCCTCAGACTCTGGAGTGCCAGCGGCAATGGGAGCTAGGGTGGGGAAATGACAAATCCAGTCCTGGGCAGAGTTAACCTGTGGAGGGATCAGGGATCTTTTTGTAGCAGAAGCTCCTTTGCATATTAGGCCACACCTCCCTGATGCAGCCAATCCTCCCAGAGCTTACAGGGCTCTTCGTACAGGGACTACTGTAAGCTCTTGGAGGACTGGCTACATCAGGGGAGTGTGGCCTAACAGGCAAAGGAGTTCCTGCTACGATGAAAGCCGTGTGTGTACTTGCATATTAGGCCACACCCCCTGATGTAGCCAATCCTCCAAGAGCTTGCAGGGCTCTTCGTACAGGGCCTACTGTAAGCTCCAGGAGGATTGGCTACATCAGGGGTGTGTGGCCTAATATGCAAAAGAGCTCCTGCTACAAAAAGAACCTGGGAGGGGCCATCCAATAACAAGGTTCTTACCTGTGCTTTTTTGGCTTCTGTCTAGATATACCTTCTGGTGCTGTCAGGACGCTGCCACATATACGGATTTTCCCACTTTTCCTGCTCATGTCTGTCTTAAGTCATCAGAGGTGACCTTATTCTGGCAGAGGCTACAAAACAGACGTTCCACGCACTGGCATGAAGAAAAAAAAAGAGTCTTTGTAAAACAAACATTTTTAAAAAACAAAAAAGAAAAACTACCAAAGATTCCTCCACTGACTGACTCAAATATGAAAAAAAAAATGAAAAATCAAACTTAAAAATATATATATATAAAAAGAAGGATTGGAAGTTTATTAAAAATGAACGGACAACGAAAGGATTTCGGGCGCGTCACCGTACCGTGGACCACACGCAGAAGCGAAGGGGAGAGAGACCTTCGGGTGCTTTTGCGGTTCGTGACGAACCGACGGAAAAAGGGTGGGGGGAAGAAAAAGAACTCCGCGTCCCTTGGAAGGACTCTTGTCAAAGGAGCTCTAGAATTCCTTGTCAAAGCACAAAGTCATGGCTTGTTTTGTTTCCAGTGAATAGTTTGCTTGTCGCCATGGTCACCCAATGGCCTGCCAAAAGAGAGATTTCGGTTTTTTTTAAGAAACCAAGAGAGAAAAAAGGAGGAAAGCAGAACCCCTACACCTCACTGTCAAACAGGGTACGAGAGGGGCTGGCGTTTTTCCACTTCCCCCCCCTCTCACACCAGGTTTTTTGCATCGAGTTCAATAGGAGTTGTAGGCCCCTTTTTCTGCCTCTCGCCGCCAGAAACTGGCCCCAGACACCAGAGCTGTTGAAGACATTCTGTTTCATTTCCTCATGGCAATGCTAGATAGCAGTATGCAGCCTCCTCTCTTTGCATGCATTACTTAATCCCAGGACGTACATACAGCGACGACGACACGGATCTGTCCAGAGTTTGCTTGCGGCCACTTGAACACACCGAGACACCCCGCCCCACCCCTCTTTCCCGTCTACAAACCCCACCCCGCTTCACTCCCCTCCCCCCCGTATCCCGTTCCCGAAGAGATCATCTGTTCGAACCAAGTGACGAAACCAAACTACCATCTTTTTTCTAAAATGCCATGGAAACCAAGTGCCTTCAATGATAACAAGCCTGAGAAAAACGAAGGGGGGAAAGATTTCAAAAAAAGAAGAAGAAGAACGTTGCATGGCTCGGGTGTAAGTTTGCGCAAACTCTTTTTTCTTAAAAAAAAAAAAAAAGCAAACTACAGAGCAAAATTGCAGGCCAGGAAAAACAAAAAAATCAAAAACACATAGAAGCCACTTAACAGAGATGGACTGACTTGAACTGGGAGATAAACCCTTCTCGGATCACACCTGTGTTCTTTAACCTTCCCGACTGTCATGGCTTGAGGAAACAGCTTCTGTTTAACGTTGGGAGAAGGGAATGGCCCTTTCTTTTCAGGTTACCTAGAGGGGTCAGCTGGAGCCCTGGGAGGTTGTTAGCCAAGAAGGGGATGGTTAAGAAACACATACACACAATCACACACACACACACACACGAGTGATTTCTCTGACATCTGTGCGGAATGAGATCGGGCCTGACATTAGAAGAGGAGCGTGAGCGAAAGGAGATTACAGTGCATACGAGAAAGAAACAAAACTCTTGGCAGCGTGACACACACACAGAGACCAGCCGACCTGGTTCCATTTCCAGACACGGAGAAGATCGAAGGCCTCTGCTCTTTTATCAGACTCTGTGCAGATTGTGAAATATTATTTTATTATTTTAGCAAAATTGAAAAGAAAAAAAAAACACTTTTACAAAAAAAAAAAATAATAAAACCTGTTAAGAATTATTTTTCAGCTACCTGACTCCATCCCATAACTGTAATCAGCCAGTTTTCCAATACAGTGTAAATTTTCCCCGTCTACGAGTCGGTAACGGAAATTTGAAACCCCGGCCCCGTAAATTATCTCAGCTTTTAACTCCATTAAAGAGAAGACTTTTTTTTTTTTGTTTAAGCAAGGGTTATTATAATTATTATGACGATCCTATGTTCTTTCAGCACCCCAGGATGAAAAAGAGGGAAAAAATTCTTATATGCAAAATAATTCGGATACTAAAAGGAGGGGGGGGTTAACATCTTTGCAAAACGTTAATATTAAAAAGCACAAAGAGATGCAGTCAACAGGAGCCTGGATTTGTTTATTTTTTAATTCTGTAGAAGAAGAAAAAAAGTTTGTGCAGATTCAGTCATTCAACTGAAAAGAGATAATTTTACAAATATGTTCAATAAAGCTTATTTCCAGGTAAGGTATGGTAAGCGACGCGCGTGTTTGTTGAGTGCTTCAGGCCCCAGACTGTCTCACTAGTGATGCTGCAGGCCCTCGAAAATCATGTGTTCAAAAAGCCAAGATGTGCCGCTCGCAGTGCCGGTTGTCTCCTGTGCTCGAATCGATTGTATCTTCCCAATTTGAAAGCTGTGTTTTGAGTATATATTGACACAAGCCCAGATGGTAGAGTAGCAATGGGAAGGTGGTTCCTCTTGATACCTGCTCAGAACTTGATGAGGGGTGGGGCTTCCATGTAGAGCAGTGGTCCCCAACCTTTTTGGCCCCAGGGCCAGCATGGTGGGGGCACCCAATTTGGCCTCCCCACACGGCGGCTCTTCCCCCATTTCCTCCTTCCTTCACTGCCCGCACAGCCTTGCTTCTGCCCCCCACACAGCCTCACTGCCTCCCCCTCCCCCCATTTCCTCCTACCTCCTTCATAGAATCATAAAGTCGGAAGGTGCCTCTAGGGTCATCTAGTCCAACCCCCTGCACAATGCAGGAAACCCACAAACACTTCCCCCTAAATTCACAGGATCTTCATTGCTGTCAGACAGCCATCTAGCCTCTGTTGAAAAACCTCCAAGGAAGGAGAGCCCACCACCTCCCGAGGAAGCCTGTTCCACTGAGGAATCGCTGTAACGGTCAGGAAGTTCATAGAATCACAGAGTTGGAAGGGACCTCCAGGGTCATCTAGTCTAGCCCCCTGCACAATGCAGGAAACCCACAAACACCTCCCCCTAATTCACAGGATCTTCATTGCTGTCAGATGGCCATCTAGCCTCTATTTAAAAACCTCCAAGGAAGGAGAGCCCACCACCTCCCGAGGAAGCCTGTTCCACTGAGGAATCGCTGTAATGGTCATAGAGTCATAGAATCCTAGAGTTGGAAGGGACCTCCAGGGTCATCTAGTCCAACCCCCTGCACATTGCAGGAAACTCACGAACATCTCCCGCTAAATTCACAGGATCCTCATTGCTGTCACATGGCCATCCAGCCTCTGTTGAAAAACCTCCAAGGAAGGAGAGCCCACCACCTCTCGAGGAGGAAGCCTGTTCTACTGAGGAACCGCTCTAAGGGTCAGGAAGTTCTTCCTAATGTTGAGCCGGAAACTCTTTTGATTTAATTTCAACCCATTGGTTCTGGTCCTACCTTCCAGGGCCACAGAAAACAATTCCACCCCATCCTCTATAGGATAGTCTTCAAGGACTTGAAGATGGTGATCCTATCACCTCTCAGCCACCTCCTCTCCAGGCTAAACATCCCCAGCTCCTTCAACCTTTCCTCATAGGACTTGGTCTCCAGACCCCGTACCATCTTTGTCGCCCTCCTCTGGACCCATTCCTTCATGCCCCCCACCCCCCGGTGCAGCCTCGCAGCCTCCTCCCCTGCCCCCGTTTTCACCATTTTAAGGCCGGGGAAGGGGCCATGAAGCTCCTCCCAGGCTGACTCCTCTGGAAAGGAGGCAAGGGCAGTGTCCCTCACCGCTGCTGCTGTGGTTTTGCTGGCTGATCAGCTGATAGCCGGGGGGAGGTCAGCCTGGAAGGTTCTTCACCGCCCCTTCTCCAGCCTTAAAATCATGAAAATGGGGGGGAGGTGACACGAGGGGGGTGAGGCTGCGCGGGGTGGGGGGTGAGGCTGTGCGGCCCATTGCAAAGAAGCTGCGGCCCAGTACCAGTCCCCAGCCCGGAGGTTGGGGACCCCTGATGTAGCGGTTTTGTCATCCAAACCAGGATGTTTTTGTCTGGTTTTGGAGTATCCACATGACATCATTCTCCACTCATCTGTTTTCCAGGTTTCGCCCTGCTTTGCACTGATGTTTCCAAAACACTTTTGTATGCCATGTGAACAAGAGGGTGCATGCTATTTAATGCAGCAGTAGAAAAGAACAAGGGGCCAGGAGCATTGGTTCTTGTGGATTTTCCGGGCTGTTTGGCTGTGGTCTTGGCATTGTGAGACTTGATGTTTCGCCACCAACTGTGACTGGCATCCTCAGAGGTGTAACCCAGAAAAACTGGAGTTCTCTCTGGGTCAAATTGAGAAGAGGTCGGTAGGCAGGTAATTTATATCTACTCAGGCAGGTGGGGTAGGACTGAGTGATTATCCTGTGGGAGCTTCCTGGGCTGTGACATGCTAAAGGAGGAGCTTACCTGCCTACCAACTTCTTCTCAATTTGACCGAGAGAAAACTCCAGTTTTTTTGGGCTACATCTCTGAGGATGCCAGTCACAGTTGCTGGCGAAACGTCAGGTCTCACAATGCCAAGACCACAGCTACACAGGAGCTGTGATACAGGAGAGGGACAGTGGCTCAGTGGTAGAACATCTGCTTGGTAAGCAGAAGGTCCCAGGTTCAATCCCTGGCATCTCCAAAACGGGTCCAGGCAAACAGGCGTGAAAATCCTCAGGCCCAAAAGGAAATTTAACTATGGGAGTTTGTTATCGCCCACCAAATCAAAAGAGAGAGGACGATTATAATATGATGGAAGGCTTAAAGATAGCAGCTAAACATAAAAACTGTGCCGTAATAGGTGATTTTAACTACCCGCAGATTGATTGGGTCAATATGTGTTCTGGTCGAGAGAAAGAGATTGAGTTTCTTGATGCTCTCAATGACTGTGCTATGGAGCAGATGGTCTCAGAACCTACCAGGGGTGGGGCGATCCTGGATTTGGTCTTAAGTAATGCCCAAGACTTGGTGAGAGATGTAAAAGTGATTGCGCCACTTGGGAGCAGTGACCATAATGTTATTGATTTCGCCGTTTGTATAAATAGGGAGTTGTCCAAAAAGACCGCCACAACCACGTTTAACTTTAAAAGGGGTAAATACACTGAGATGAGGAGGCATGTGAGGAGGAAACTGAAAGGAAAGGTACATACGGTCAAAACCCTTGGGGAAGCTTGGATGCTATTTAAAACTATAATCCTAGAAGCTCAGATAAAATACATACCACAAGTTAGGAAAGGCACAAACAGGCATAAGAAAAGGCCTGCGTGGTTAACAAACAAAGTAATGGAAGCTGTAAAAGGTAAGAAGGACTCCTTTAAGCGGTGGAAAACCAGTCCAAGTGAGATTAGTAAAAGGGAACACAGGCTGTGGCAAATCAAATGCAAGACTGTGATCAGGCAGGCAAAAAGGGACTATGAGGAGCATATTGCAAAAAACATAAAGACCAACAATAAAACTTTCTTCAAATATATTAGAAGTAGGAAACCAGCCAGGGAGGCAGTGGGGCCCTTGGATGACCATGGGGTAAAAGGATTACTGAAGGAGGATAGGGAAATGGCTGAGAAGCTAAATGAATTTTTTGCCTCCGTCTTCACTGTGGAAGATGAGAACTTTTTGCCCGCCCCAGAACCACTAATTTTGGAAGGGGTATTGAAAGACCCAAGTCAGATTGAGGTGACAAAAGAGGAGATCCTACAACTGATAGACAAATTAAAAACGAATAAGTTACCGGGTCCGGATGGCATACATCCGAGAGTTCTGAAAGAACTCAAAGTTCAATTTGTGGATCTTCTAACAAAAATCTGTAATCTTTCATTGAAATCTGCCTCCGTTCCTGAGGACTGGAAGGTAGCAAATGTCACCCCCATCTTTTAAAAGGGTTCCAGAGGAGACCCGGGAAATTACAGGCCAGTCAGTCTGACTTCAATACCGGGAAAGTTGGTAGAAACCATTATCAAGGACAGAATGAGTAGGCACATTGATGAACACGGGTTATTGAGGAAGACTCAGCATGGGTTCTGCAAGGGAAGATCTTGCCTCACTAACCTGTTACATTTCTTTGAGGGGGGTGAACAAACATGTGGACCAAGGAGACCCAATAGATGTTGTTTACCTTGACTTCCAGAAAGCTTTTGATAAAGTTCCTCATCAAAGGCTCCTTAGAAAGCTTGAGAGTCATGGAGCAAAAGGACAGGTCCTCTTGTGGATCAAAAACTGGCTGAGTAATAGGAAGCAGAGAGTGAGTATAAATGGGCAGTCTTCGCAGTGGAGGACGGTAAGCAGTGGGGTGCCGCAGGGCTCGGTACTGGGTCCCATCCTCTTTAACTTGTTCATAAATGATTTAGAGTTGGGAGTGAGCAGTGAAGTGGCCAAGTTTGTGGATGACACTAAATTGTTCAGGGTGGTGAGAACCAGAGAGGATTGTGAGGAACTCCAAAGGGATCTGTTGAGGCTGGGTGAGTGGGCGTCAACGTGGCAGATGCGGTTCAATGTGGCCAAGTGCAAAGTAATGCACATTGGGGCCAAGAATCCCAGCTACAAATACAAGTTGATGGGGTGTGAACTGGCAGAGACTGACCAAGAGAGAGATCTTGGGGTCGTGGTAGATAACTCACTGAAAATGTCAAGACAGTGTGCGTTTGCAATAAAAAAGGCCAACGCCATGCTGGGAATTATTAGGAAGGGAACTGAAAACAAATCAGCCAGTATCGTAATGCCCCTGTATAAATCGATGGTGCGGTCTCATTTGGAGTACTGTGTGCAGTTCTGGTTGCCGCACCTCAAAAAGGATATTATAGCATTGGAGAAAGTCCAGAGAAGGGCAACTAGAATGATTAAAGGGCTGGAGCACTTTCCCTATGAAGAAAGGTTGAAACGCTTGGGGCTCTTTAGCTTGGAGAAACGTCGACTGCGGGGTGACATGATAGAGGTTAGAAGATAATGCATGGGATGGAGAAAGTAGAGAAAGAAGTACTTTTCTCCCTTTCTCACAATACAAGAACTCGTGGGCATTCGATGAAATGCTGAGCAGACAGGTTAAAACGGATAAAAGGAAGTACTTCTTCACCCAAAGGGTGATTAACATGTGGAATTCACTGCACAGGAGGCGGGTGGCGGCCAGAAGTATAGCCACCTTCAAGAAGGGTTTAGATAAAAATATGGAGCACAGGTCCATCAGTGGCTATTAGCCACAGTGTATGTGTGTATATAAAATTTTTTGCCACTGTGTGACACAGAGTGTTGGACTTGATGGGCCATTGGCCTGATCCAACATGGCTTCTCTTATGTTCTTATGTTCTCAGCCTGAGACCCTAGAGAGCCGCTGCCAGTCTGAGAAGACAATACTGACTTTGATGGACCAAGGGTCTGATTCAGTATAAGCAGCTTCATATGTACACAGCCAGGAAAATCGACTGCAACTAATGAACTCATGTCAGACTAACCTGATCTCTTTTTTTGAGAAAGTGACTACCTTGCTGATCAGGGGAATGCTGTAGACATCGTTTATCTTGATTTCAGTAAAGCTTTTGATAAGGTTCCACAAACTATCATTGACAAGTTGGTAAAATGTGATTTGGATCCTGTTACCGTTACTGTAACTGGTTGACAGACTGCACCCAAAGAGTGCTCGTGAATGGTTCCTCATCCTCTTGGAGAGGAGTGACAAGTGGAGTGCCTCAAGGATCTGTCCTGGGACCTGTTTTGTTCAACATCTTTATAAACAATTTGGATGAAGGAATAGAGGGAATGCTAATTAAATTTACCGATAATACTAAATCGAGAGGGGTTGCAAATACAATAGAAGACAGAAACGGGATACAGGATGACCTTGACAGGCCTAGAAAACTGAGCTAAAACCAATAAAATGAATTTTAACAGGAATAAATATAAAGTACTGCATTTAGGTAGGAAAAATCCAATGCATGGTTACAGGATGGGGGAGACTTGTCTTAGCAGTAGTATGTGCGAAAGGATCTAGGGGTCTTAGTGGATAATACACTGAACATGAGTCAACAGTGTGATGTGGTGGCTAAAAAGGCAAATGCAGTTTTGGGCTGTATCAACAGAAGTTTAGTGTCCAGATCATGTGATGTGATAGTATTGCTTTAGTCTGCTCTGGTAAAACCTCACCTGGAGTCTTGTGTTCAGTTTGGGCACCACATTTTAAGAAGGATGTAGACAAGCTGCAACAGGTCCAGAGGAGGGTGACGAAGATGGTGAGGGGTCTGGAGACCAAGTCCTATGAGGAAAGGTTGAAGGAGCTGGGCATGTTTATCCTGGAGAGGAGGCGGCTGAGAGGTGATAGGATCACCATCTTCAAGTACTTGAAGGGCTGTCATCTAGAGGATGGTGTGGAATTGTTTTCTGTGGCCCCGGAAGGTAGGACCAGAACCAACGGGTTGAAATTAAATCAAAAGAGCTTCTGGCTCAACATTAGGAAGAACTTCTGACCGTTAGAGCGATTCCTCAGTGGAACAGGCTTCCTCGGGAGGTGGTGGGCTCTCCTTCCTTGGAGGTGCAGAGGCTAGATGGTCATCTCACAGCAATGAAGATCCTGTGAATTTAGGGGGAGGCGTTTGTGAGTTTCCTGCTTTGTGCAGGGGGTTGGACTTGATGATCCTGGAGGTCCCTTCCAACTCTATGATTCGATGACTCCAGCCATGAAAGCCTTTGGCAACATACAGTCCAGTGGCACCTTAAAAACTATATATATATAGCAGAGTTGGAGCTTTCATGACTCACTGCTCACTTCTTCAAATACAGATAGGATGTCAGTCCATCTGTCCTTACTTCTTGGAAAGTGGACTAATTTCAGATGCCGAATGACCATAGCAGGCATCATTCGATTAGGCATGATATGTACACGGGTGGTAGATGTGGAAAAATCAGCATTGGCATTGATACAGGAAACCTAGGTCTCCATTCAATCCAGGAGGATGCACTGTCTCGAGCTTTGTTATCAGTTGCAGTTCAGCCGTCTCTCTTTCTGATCTTCCTTTGAAATTCATTTCGGAAGATAACTGCTTAAGGTTTAATGTTGCTTCCGTCGGTCCCCCGCAGCCACCATGTCCTCCCCATGCTTCTGAAGAGATGGGGAGGGGGGTTAGGATTAAAAGGAAAAGAGGAAGACCCAACTTGAGATGGAATGACTCAATCCAGGAAGTCACAGCCCACAGTAGGTTGTTCAAAAGTCTTTAATTCACAGGATTGCTCTAAATTGGAAGCAACTTGACAGTGCTGAACACACATGCAGGATTATAATGGTGCTGCAGGAGAAGGAATGGCACCAAGGGAGGCTGAGGGAAGGGAAAACATAGAAAACTGTCATAAGAACATAAGAGAAGCCATGTTGGATCAGGCCAATGGCCCATCCAGTCCAACACTCTGTGTCACATAAGAACATAAGAGAAGCCCTGCTGGGTCAGGTCAATGGCCCCTCCAGTCCAACACTCTGTGTCACATAAGAACATAAGAGAAGCCATGTTGGATCAGGTCAATGGCCCATCCAGTCCAACACTCTGTGTCACATAAGAACATAAGAGAAGCCATGTTGGATCAGGTCAATGGCCCATCCAGTCCAACACTCTGTGTCACATAAGAACATAAGAGAAGCCCTGTTGGATCAGGCCAATGGCCCATCCAGTCCACCACTGTGTCACATAAGAACATAAGAGAAGCCATGTTGGATCAGGTCAATGGCCCATCCAGTCCAACACTCTGTGTCACACAGGGGCCCAAAAAAATCCCAGGTACCATCAGGAGGCCCACCAGTGGGGCCAGGACACTAGAAGCCCTCCCACTGTTGCCACCCCCCAAGCACCAAGAATACAGAACATCATTGCCCTAGACATTACAACAGAAGAGAAGCCATGTTGGATCAGGCCAGTGGCCCATCCAGTGCAACACTCTGTGTCACACAGCAAAAAAAAACCCAGGTGCCATCAGGAGGTCCACAAGTGGGGCCAGGACACTAGAAGCCCTTCCACTGTTGCCCCTCCCAAGCACCAAGAATACAGAGCATCACTGCCCCTGACAGAGAGTTCCAACAATACACTGTGGCTAATAGCCACTGATGAACCTCTGCTCCATATGTTCATCCAGTCCCCTCTTGAAGCTGTCTATGCTTGTAGCTGCCGCCACCTCCTGTGGCAGTGAATTCCACATGTTAATCACCCTTTGGGTGAAGAAGTACTTCCTTTTATCCATTCTAACCGGACAGCTCAGCAATTTCATGGAGTGCTCACAAGTTGAGAAAGGGAGAAAAGGACTTCTTTCTCTACCTTCTCTGTCCCATGCATAATCTTGTAAACCTCTATCATGTCACCCCTCAGTCAACATTTCTCCCAGCTAAAGTCATGCAGGTGTTCTGTTCCTACTGCAAATCCCTCTGAATTCCTAGCGCTAAGGAAAGCTACATGGAGAACCAGTGCCGTGTGGAAACAGCCATGGTCAATGACAGCATAATTTCCTTGCCGGCAACCCGAGAATTCCGTAGAAACTAGGAAAAATAGCAACAATATCAAACTGTGGAATAATAAGAAATATTATTCATGCTACTCGATTGATTCTGAACACTGCAGAAATACTATTTATTAATTTCTAAAGTGCATCGGTTTCTTTAAACTGCCCCAAAAACCATTACAATATAAAAGAAACATCAACATTCTCATTATACTAATTCAAAGTCCATCCCAGGACGACTTTCTGTAATTCCTATCAACATAAACGTCGTCTAACCCTCCAGCAGACTGATTTAACGTGCTCGTGGTGCTCCTGTTATACATTAGATTTTTTGCAGACTTCCAATGATGTCTTGAGTTGTTTTCCAATGTAAGTAACTTTTCCAATATCATCAACTCCTTAAGAATGTTTCAATCATTTTTCAATGATGTATTTCAAAGGTTCTACATGTGGGTCATGATAAGCCCCTACCGAAAACGCCAGCCTGAGATATCTTTTTTGGATTTATAGTTTACAGTCTTGTCAGCCACCAGCGAGCCTGCAGCAGACGTGGACTATTGCACCCTTCTTAAATCTTCGTTCGCGAAGCCAAGCCGAGAGAGAGAGAGAGTTTACAGAGCAGAGTCAAACACGTTAGCAATTGTATAAGAAACCATCAGATAAAAGTTCTTTTAAAAACCTTTTTTAGTCCTTCTCTAGCGTGAATGTTATTCATTATTGTTCCACAGTTTGACATTGTTGCTAATTTCCTCGGCTGCCTGATTCAATTAGGTAGAGTGGTAAAGCCGCAGTACTGCAGTCTGAGCTCTCTGCTCATGACCGGAGTTTGATCTCAGTGGAAGCTGGGTTCAGGTAGCCAGCTCAAGGTTGACTAAGACGGATTTCGCACTCACCCTACACTGCTCTGACCTTCCTCTTTTCTGCGTGGCGTCCTTCCAATTTCCCACTAATTGCCCCGGAGGCTTCAGCTTGCATCGCGGTTTTTACATGGCAAAGATAAACTGGTTTATAGCGGTTTCTCTTTGCCTCGCAAAAATGGCGATGCAAGCTGATGCCCTGGGGCAGATAGTGGGAAATCAGAAGGACACCGCGCTGAAAAAGAGGAAGGTCAGAGCAGCGTAGGGTGAGTGCGAAATTTCTCAGTCTTCCCTCTTTCCGAGCTCAATAAAATGAGTAAATGTCTGGGGAAGGCAATGGCAAACCACCCCGTAAAAAGTTGGCTGTGAAAATGTCATGATGTGATGTCACCCCAGAGTCGGAAATGACTGGAGCTTGCCCAGGGGACTACCTTGACCTTTTATACTTCCTGTGAAGACATCCAGAACTCTGCAGGGGTCAACTGGGAAAAGGAAATGATAGGGAACTTGTGGAGAATGATCTCCAGCAATCTTCCATCCCTGTCTGAGGGCTTCTTGGAGGCAACTGGGTGGCCGCTGTCTGGAAAGAGTGCTAGACTTGATGGGCCTTTGGTCTGACATAGCCGGACTCCACTTATGTTCTCATTTCCTTATTCCCCTTCAGAGAGGTAAGATTTCTGGCCGGGCAGGGGAAACGCATAGGAAAAAAGGTTAGACAAGGATGCACAGGAGACCTGTGTGTATATGTATGTGTGTGTGTGTGCACTTGCACAAATTAGGATTTTATGAGAATTCTTTTTTTAATAAAAAAAAATATTGAAGAAGAAGAAGATATTGGATTTATAACCCGACCTCCACTCCGAAGAGTCTCAGAGCGGCTCACAATCTCCTTTCCCTTCCTCCCCCACAACAGACACCCTGTGAGGTAGATGAAGATACTGGATTTATATCCCGCCCTCCACTCCGAAGAGTCTCAGAGCGGCTCACAATCTCCTTTGCCTTCCTCCCCCACAACAGACACCCTGTGAGGTAGATGAAGATATTGGATTTATATCCCGCCCTCCACTCTGAAGAGTCTCAGAGGCTCACTATCTCCTTTCCCTTCCTCCCCCACAACAGACACCCTGTGAGGTAGATGAAGATATTGGATTTATACCCCGCCCTCCACTCCGAAGAGTCTCAGAGGCTCACTATCTCCTTTCCCTTCCTCCCCCAGAACAGGCACCCTGTGAGGTAGATGAAGATATTGGATTTATATCCCGCCCTCCACTCCGAAGAGTCTCAGAGCGGCTCACAATCTCCTTTACCTTCCTCCCCCACAACAGACACCCTGTGATGTGGGTGGGGCTGGAGAGGGCTCCCACGGCAGCTGCCCTTTCAAGGACAACCTCTGCCAGGAATCAAACCCGGTTCTCCCAGATAAGAGAGCTCTAGCTGACCCAAGGCCATGCCAGCAGGTGCAAGTGGAGGAGTCGGGAATCAAACCCGGTTCTCCCAGATAAGAGTCCGCACACTTCACCACTACACCAGACTGAGATAAAATAACGAATACGTACAAGCAAAATATTAAAAAGCAGCAGAGTAACCTATCTGGCAAGGTAACTGAATT